>NC_134501.1:1721020-1858520 GCF_040206685.1 Ascaphus truei
GAACCCACGCTCCCCTTCCCCCTTGGTCGGTTTTAGACCTGTGGATCTTGCACACCACCGACGTAGCATTAATAATCACGTTTGAGAAAAGCAAACCCACACCCTGGCTTGCTTTAGATATTGCCACTAGCTCGCCAACCCTGAAGGCGCCAAAGAAAGCCACGGCAAATGCGACTCTGAACAGTTCCCTTTCCGCTGTATTGACACATACCTCTTTTGCTGCCATCATTAATACCTCAAGCCTGTCTGGCGTTACCGGCTCCCACCCGTCAGTTCTCTTGGCTTCGCCCCTACCCCAGCCTATGAGGATTCTCCTTACTATGAAATCCTTGGTTATGTCCTTGCGGTTATGGAGCTTCAGGAAGAAAGCCAAACCTGCCAACATGGCCCCAACACTGGTCCGCGTCACCCCAGCTGCCTTCTGGGCCTGGAGGAAGCTAATTATCCGTGCGCTGCTACCTCGCTTACCCTCAACGCTGTCCTTTTGCTTGAATGGTAGCCTTGTGTGCCAAGCCCGGAGGTAGGTTTTCCAGGTTCGTGGGGCTAGCAACTTCTGGACCAGGTCCATTAGTCCGATATCCCTATCTGCTAAAGGTGACGTGGGCACGTTAGACCTATGGCATTTGCCGCTGGCGCTGCTCGCCTAAATGCAGTCCAATTGAACTGCGATAAGATGTCTGCTATCACATTTAATCTCCCCAGGACATGCTTGGCTTTAAAGTTGATGTTGCTGCGCATGCAAAGCAGCACCAGCCTCCGCAACAGCCGGATCACTGGGCTTGATGTTGCGGAGAGGCTGTTTACTGCTCCCCCCACCCCCAGGTTGTCAGACCAGAATATGATGTGTTTGTTACTGAGCTCCTTAGCCCAAAGCTCCACCGCCACTATGATGGGAAAAAGCTCCAGGAAGGCAATGTTCTTTGTTAAACCCGAGTCTATCCACGCCTGGGGCCATGGTTCTGCGCACCATTCCCCTTTTAGGTAAGCCCCGAAGCTTAGCGACCCCGCCGCGTCTGTGAACAGCTCTAGCTCTTGGTTACTACGGCCCCCTTCTATCCATAGCTTTTTGCCATTAAAGTCCTGGAGAAAAGCTTCCCAGACACCCAGGTCTGATCTAAGCTCTTTAGTGTCCCTGATGCGGTGCAGTGGTCGGGATACCCCTGCGGTCGACCTCTCTAATCTCCTGCTGAAAATCCTGCCCATGGGTATGACCCTACATGTGAAATTTAGGAGCCCGAGCAGTGCCTGCATCTGCCTTAGTGTAACCTTCCTAGCACCCTTGCATTCCTGAATAAGACCCCTCAGTTTGATAACTTTATCCCTGGGCAACCTAGATTCCCCGGCCACTGAATCGATCTAGATCCCTAGGAATGATAAGGTGCTGACCGGGCCCTCTGTTTTGTCCTCAGCTATGGGTATCCCCATGTTACGCATTAGCGCAGAGCTGCTCTCTAAGAGCCTCTTGCAAAGTGTGGACTCAGGGGGCCCCACGAGGAGGAAATCATCCAAGTAATGTGCTATAGTGTCACACCCCGTACGATTCATTATGCACCAGTGTATAAACGTACTAAATGCCTCAAAAAAGGCGCAGGAAATGGCGCAGCCCATGGGGAGGCACATGTCCACATAGTAAGCCCCCTCGAACTTGCAACCCATGAGCCTGAAACTATCTGGGTGTAATGGTAATAGGCGAAATGCTGACTCTATGTCCAGTTTGGCCATAAGGGCCCCCCTCCCATAAGTCCTGACTATGGTGATGGCTCTATCGAACGATTGGTATTGGACATGGCACGCCTGCTGATCGATAGCGTCATTGACGGATCTGCCCTTGGGGTAAGATAGGTGCTGAATGAGCCTGAATTTGCCGGGTACTTTCTTTGGAACTACCCCTAAGGGGGATATGATTAAATTGTGTATGGGCAGTGAGTGAAATGGCCCTGCCATGCGTCTCAGGCTTATCTCCTTGTTAATTTTTTCCCGCACAACGTGCGGGTAAATCGAGGCGGATTTAAGGTTGCGATTTGCGCGGGTGGTTACCAAATTGGACCCAACTGGAATGACAAAACCCTCCCTAAAACCTCTCTCGAGAAAATCCGCTGTCGCCTGACAAGGGTAGGCCTGGAGCCATGGCAGCATACATTCTAATTTAATTGGCATTTATGCCCTTCCCGGGGCCACTATCAGCCTGCTTCCCGGTGGTCTTGGCTTTTCTAAAACATTTCTGCGCTGGGTGGCCGCCGCTGCAGATTGAACAAACGTGTAGGAACCTACACTCCCCTCCCCTTGAGCAAGAGTTTTTATTGAAGTCCCAGCACTCTGATCTCTTGGGTTTACCCTCACCCGGTGGTTGATTAGCTGGTCGCCCAGCCGGCCCCCTGGCAAAGGGAGCCAATTTCTCCGGTGTAACCCGGCGGATCCATAAGTCCAGGTCCTTAGTGCCAAAATTCAGATCGGGGTTACCATGCATCTTGTGCCTAAACTCCTCATCGTATTCGTGCCATGCTGCGCCCCCATACATTTTGTGTGTGTCGTGTATCAGTTCAATGTACTTAAGGACATTCAGGCCCTCCTCTGGGTGCTTCTCCAGCAGGCAGCTGGCTAACAATAGGTAACCCCTTAGCCAGTTGTCCGTGGTTTTATGCTTGTTACCGCCCTCATCGCCTGCAGCCTTCGCTTTTTTCTTGGCCTGCAACCCCTCAGTAGAAAGGTCGTATACGTCTGTGAATTTCCCTTTTATAATTGCTTTTCTCACCTTGGGTGTAACCCGACTGGAGAGAGAGGTCATAGCGCAGGCGTATGTGTCCTTACCCTTCATCGCTGCGCTGGCGCTGACGCTACCGTCCTTTATTTTTGGGGCCTTGCTCTCCCCCGCTGCCTCCTGCGTTGCCCCACTTGGCCTAGCCTTAAGTGCCCGGTTAATTCCCACTAGCTGTTTCTTTAGGAATATATACATCGGGGTCTTGTGTAGTCACGTTGCACTCTCTGACTCTGAAATGTCGCTGTCGCTGTCACTATCCGAATCGCTAGTCTCAGTAATAGACATAGGATTCATTTACTTACCCTGAATCCCTTTGGTCGGTTCAGCATCCTGCGCTGACCCAGAAGTGGAGGGGTAAGTGAGCAGGGGGAGCGTGTCCTGGCAGTCCCCCCAATCGGGTTGAGAAAGAAGGAAGGGGGGGACCTGGCCAGCGTGTGCCCCGGGCGGCGCCTGATATTCCCTGCGATCGGGGTGAGGAGGTTGGTGGAGCTGGATGCGGCCGGGGGGGTGATTGAGCCGGGGGAGCGGGGCCCGACCAGCACGCGGCGCCAGATGGTTCGCGTTGCCGTCATCGGCAGGGGGTGAGCGGGCTGGCGACGCGGGGGCTGGCGGAGGAGAGGCCGCACACTATTGAGAGCGGAGCGGCTCTCCCCAGAGATCTGGTCCTCCAGGCCTGAAGGCTGGCGGCGTGGGGCCCGGCGAGACCGCGCTTGGGCAGGGGAAGGTGAGCACGGGCAGCCGGGCTTCGCAGGGGCCCGAACCGGGAGGCAGCCTCGGGAAGGGGGGCGCTTGGGGGAGGGCCTGGGAGCCGTGGAGGGGACAGGGGAAGTAGCGGATGCTGGCGGGAGGCGTCTGCGCTTGGCGGGGGACCTGGCCGGGCTGGGGGAATGGGTTCGTGGGTTTCTGCCCGCACCTCTGCGCTGGGATCTGCGCGGGGCAGGGACACTTACCTGATCCTCTGATCTGTTGCAGCCGCAGCATCGGATTCAGGATCCAGGTGGGTGAGGCTGGCAGGGCTCGAGGGGTCTTCATACAGCAGTGAGCTGCTATAATCCACGAGGCTGGTCATCATATCTGGAAAGATGTGCAGATCCGCAGCAAAATCCTGTAAGGTAAGGGAAAAAATTCTGTTAGCTCTGTCTCTCTCCCCTGGGGCCCCACTCTTTATATCCTCTCCCCCCTCCCCCTGCATGGGAGGGGACAAGCAGCCTTCCCACTCCGTGGGGGAAGGGGGGTTATCCGACCCCCCAGCTCACGCCAATCAGGACGTCGCAGCCCTTAAGGAGCCTATGACCCCATTTTGGGGCCTCTGTCTCATCAGTAACATCACGATAAAACATGTAACTGACTTTGGAAGATCTGCCCCTAAGTTCTATTTTATTATACAGCTGATTCTTCAATGAAAGTTTAACCCCTTGGTCCCTAAATATACTGACCAACATAGAGAAACTAAAGAAGGAAATGATCGAATATTTCCCATTCTCATTGGCTTGTAATGCGATACGCACAGCACATTAACAGCTAAACATCAGGGAGCCTCCCTGCTCTGCGTATAGTGTTGACCGTTAAGCCTCTAGATATGCTAAAGGTAAAAATAATCTGCATTGGCCAAATAAATATACCTGATAAGATGTAAAAAAGCTATGTTTCAGCCTTCAGAGAAAGTTTGCCAATGTAATATAGCCGCAGAAATCATGTAATACTCCTCTCCCTAATAGGAAAACTACAGGTGCTGGTACATTAACATTATTATATTCTCAATAATTAGGAGCCTGACTGGGAAATAAAATTGAGGAATTAATCCTGCAGAAAGATTATCCCCAGGTTCATTGGAGTAAGAGACTGTAAATGATGAAGAATATGACAATGTATCCAAAGAAACAATTGACTTGTCCCGTACATGCAGCCATGATAATTAGTTTACCAGTTCCTCCCAATAGGTGATGTTATTGAGCGACACATTAAAACCATTAGAAAATGAAATGACTTTTAATGATCCAAAGTGGAAGAGATACTTCATTCTAATCGCTAATTGAAAAAAAAAAAAAAAAAAGATAGCAAACGTCTTTTATCAGTTATTCTTTTAATTGCTTTATTTAGAAAAATATACAAGAAAAACGACATTTAAAGCAGCAAACACTGTATATATATATATATATATATATATATATATATATATATATATATATATATATATATATATATATATATAAACAAACAGAAATATAAAGGAGCGCCTAATATAACAACCTGCCTAACTGTGGGTAGGTTAGCTATTCTGGTGTAACAACCTATGGGGTGGCCAAGAGGGATAAAATTAATAAAAAATAGAACCTATGTTATTATAAATTTTATTTTGCTTAAACAAGTGTAACTGATTAACCCCTCAAGCACCAAATGGATTACCTACATAATAACTCATGATATTATCATGACACATACTATCTGTGTGCCCCAACCTCTTTATATATATATATATATATATATATATATATATATATATATATATATATACACATATATATATATATATATATATATATATATATATATATATATATATATATATATATATATATATATCATTACCCAGAATCCCTTGCTGCAGTGGAAGCAGTGTATGTTAGGTGATAATGGTGAAAAGCAGGGTTGTAGACCTGTCTAAGACGTAAATAAATAAATATTAAATACACAAATAACTGTTCATACAGTACACACACAAACTCCTGTAACACATTGTGTGTGATGAGTGCCACAATCACACTGCACCCTGGCAGGTTCCTCTCCAATGGTCATGTGACTATGATGAGCTCACACAGAATCCCACTTCCCCCTGGCAGATTCCTCTCCAATGTGCTCTGAACATGTGACTGTAATGGACATGAGAGCAGCCAATAATAATGACCATTGAAGGGGAGAGACTATGAGGGAGAAGAACCTTAAAAAAAAGGGGGGGGCGGCCTTGTTGAGTCAGATCTAGGCAGAACTGAGTGCTATCGGATTAAGTAGTGGATTGCAAAGTGTGCACGTGGCATGAGTAGCAGTGAATTGCAGTCTGGACGTGATGTGAAGTGGTCGAGCGCTGTTGAAGGTGACCCTCAACGGCTACGCAGCACAGCGGTACCGAAGCATGGCGCTGCAACAATTTGTACACACTGAGCTCCCACGGTGTGCCGGCACCATCACCAATGGCCAATATACCCAGTGTAGCGGTGGCTAATACACCACTGACACTGACTTACATCTGTGCAGTGTTATTGGGAACTGTATTATTATTGTATGTTGTGTTCAGTGACCCTCTGCCGAGGATCATGGGTTGCCCAGGTTATTACGTGTATAGTACACAGTGTCTGCATTTCTCCCGCCGTCTGACTGTAGGCCACAAGGGGCTATTTAGTAAAAATAGGAACTCAGGCCCCGACCTCAGTATTAATGATAAGTCTGAGTACCTGGCTGTCCAGGAAGCTTCCTATTGAGGTTTCCCAAGTAGATTATAATTCATCTTAAAATAATGCAGCAGGCACTAATTTTTTTTTGGAATATTGAAAATGTATTGAAGTTACATAGTTATATCACTATGCATTTGCGTCCCAGCCAGGACCTTCATCAGAGATCAGTGTAACCATTATGATGGCCAGCCAGTATTCCTTTTAAAGTCCACAAATCCCTCCCCATCTCTTGCGTCAGTGCTGAGGGAGTTACGGTGGCAGCGACATGCTTTTATGTCATGTTGCGGGTGTCATAATGATATCAGAGGGCATCTACTGGCAAGAAACCATGTCGTAGCATCCTCGTAGTCTCTGATAACATCATGACGCAAGTGACATCATGGCAACAGAGAGCGTCATTTTAGCCAGTACCGCAGACAGATTTCCTGGGGCCCAGGACTAGACCTTGGCCCCCCACTCCCCATGTTGGCTGCCTTGCATACCCTCCACTCTCAAACCTGTATTTCTCTCCCCCCCTCTGTCTCTCACTTTCCACCCCTCAATACCTCACTCACCCCCTGCCTCTCTTACACCCCCTCACTCCTTTTACTCACCCCTCCGCTATCACTCAATTATCCTCTCTCACTCAATCCCACTTCCTCAATCCCCCAACTCTTCAAACTCTACCTCCTCCCAATACAAAACTACTCCCCCAAATACAGAGACCACTATCCCCCCCCCAAATACAGACACAACTATCTCCCCCACTACACCCCCCGATACAGGCACCATTATACAACCCCCCAGAAACAAACATCACCCCCAGATACAAATAACCCCTCAAAATACAAACATCACCGCCCAGATACAAACACCACTACTACCACCCAGATACAAACACGATTATCCCCACCAGATAAAATTACCACAATTTCTCCCCAGATACAATTACCCCCCACAAATACAAATGAACAACCCCAACAAATAATATTAACATGCCCAAAATACAATGACCGCTTACCTCTGGTTGCAGCTGCCAGACCCCAGCTTCTGACTCTCCCCAGCTGCTGCTGTCTCCTCTTCTCCCACCAGTGCGCGCCGGAAGCTTGGTGCACCTGGAAGTCAGGCCCAGCTTCCGCCATGCACTGGTGGGAGAGAGAGGAGATGGTGTGGGAAGAGGAGACAGCAGCAGCTGGGGAGAGTCGGAAATTGGGGTCCGGCAGTGGTTACCAGAGGCCCCAGCAGCTCAACGCAAAAGTTGGGCCCAACCTCTGGCCGTTCCCAACTTACAGCGCCGGCCAGGCCTCCCACAGTCACCGGAGCCATGACACTCGTCCCGGCTCTCCCCTCCCTGTCGACAGTCCTGATCTTAGCAGCAAATCCGAAGTGACCATTTATAAGAAACCAAGCAATAAAAAAACACACAACTTCACGCACAGAGCTATCATCCTCTCAATGTAGTTAGGTCACTTCTCAGTTCCTTGATGACAGGAATAGATGTCATTCCTGACAACTATTCTAAGGCCTGGGACATAGTGCAACAGACCCCGCTGAGCCCCGCTGAGCAGATTAACTTACCCCCTTCATCTGAGATCAGCGCGGAAGCGTGCGGAGGCTCAGAAAATTTCAGCAGACAGGCAAGTTTAAATTTCGGCGCTCAAGGGAGCGGAGGAGCGGTAACCTGACTGCAAACATCCAATGGGAGCGAGGGACTAGCCCTGCCTCCCACCACGCCTCTGCTCTGCCTCCGCCAAGCCTTCGCCCTGCCTCCGCCCCGCCCCCAAAATCGCGCTCACTGCCTCACCTGCCAGGACGCAAAAAAGCCCCAGATTGAGCAGGCGAGGTAGAGCAGGAGCACGGATCAGTGCGGTCCGAGGCACCATGCCCGAGGCCTATGTCTCCCTCTCTCCCAGTTCCTTTGTCTGTCCACCGGGTGTGCTGCTGTTTTCTGCCTGCTCTAGGTTTTCCTCTGTTTTGCTCCTCTTGGGTGTTCCTGTCTTCTGTCTCTGCCTGCTTTATAGTTTCCTGTTCCTCTTTGCCTTTGTTTTTTGATCCTGACTCCTTCTGTTTCTGCCATGACCTGACCCTTATAGTCCTGATTTCATATTAAAGGCCCTTGCTATTGTTCTGGCTCATCCCCGTCTGTTTCCTGCTAGCAAGTCCCAGTCCTGTTCCCTAGTCCCAGTCCTGAGTTCCAGTCTTGTTCCTTCTTCCCGGTCCTATTCTTGCCTTCCTGCTGCTGACTTCTGCCTGTGACCCCGACCACGCTATTTGCCACCTGCCTCTGACGTCTGCCAGTGACCTCAACAATGCCACCTGCCTCCGACCTCTGCATGTGACCCCAACCATGCTGTCTGCCGCCTGTCTGCGACTCTCACGAATCTTGCCTGCTCCCTGCTGCCACTGGGGTCCTACCCGCTCCTGGAGTCTCCCTCGTGACAGAAAACAAAGGCCGCCTTTGGACTTCACTGAAACAGATCCATCACCTGCCTGCTTCAGCAGACGCCTCCCGCTTGCGTTGGGCTGAAGAGAAGTACTTTTGTTAGTGTTTTGAAGACCCATTTGGGATCCTGAAGTTTTGTTTGCTGCAAGTGTTCTGTAGGATTATTGTGCACTTTGTCCCTAAGAAGAGTTCCCTTTTATCTTTTTGTGGGAATTTCAGTTGAAGAGGCTTTTTCAGTTTCCAAAAGAAAACTCTCCACTGTACCATCTGTAAAGATAGGGAAGACATATTGCGTCTAAGACTTTTCTGCTAAGGCTGAAATTGTTGCTGCAGAGACCAGTGCACGTTTCTTTCAGGTTTTTGCAGTGCTTGGTTTGGTGTGGGAATTCCGAATTACAGATTCATTTTCATATCAATTTTTCATATCTGATTTATTGGTGGTTCACGCTCGAGACCACGATTTAACATCCTTTCTTTTGCAGTGTTTTATGATTAAATCTTAGCATATATATATATATATATTATCTGGTCACTGTGTTTTGTCAAGTTGTCAATAAAGCTGTCCGTATCCTCATTTGCTGAGGGATGTGAGCCAATAGCGATTTACGAGTTATGCGCCTTCACTATGTGACTCCTTTGCGCGCTGGCGAGGACGAGTAACGTCATCGCTATGGAGGACTTTAAATAATGCCGATTTCACATGCTCTGCACACCTTGATAAAGCGCAGTAGCGCGAAACGCGTAGTTGCATTTTTTACCCAGTATATCCACATGATTAATTAAACTTGTTTTTTTTATTAGAACCACCTCTTGATCCCATTTGTTCTTTCAACGTCGTGGTAGTGATCTGTACTTGTACTACTATTTGGATTTTCATCTTCACGGATGCACACCTTGGAATAGCAGGGCTGAGTAGACGCATCAGGGGCATCTGGTACCAAGTAAGTTGCCTGCGTCTGGATGTTTTGTCTTTTTGGTTCTTGTTTTTATTTAATTGTTTTGTATTTTTGGAGCTTGTTTTATTTCATTGTTGTATATTTTTTATGCTTGTTTTTTGGAATTGTTGTGTATTTTTGGTGCTTTTTTTTTAGGTAGCCAATTGACTGCCATAGTGGCAAATCTTGCCCATATTATATTGGCATGGTGTACCACTGTGCCAATCAATGGGTAGAGGGTGGGGGTAATTGCCCTGGGGAGGGTGGTTAGGCATCCTGGGTGGGTAGCAGGGAAGGGGGGTTAACCCCTTAACTACTAGAGGGTTAGTGGCCATTAGTTTGTTTTTTATTGTTATGTTGCTGCCATGGAGGACGGGGAGGAAGACGAGGAAGACTGCCTTCATCCTGGCAGGGATAAGTACGACGTTAATTTACTTTATGCTGGCTGGATAATGTTTTATTTTTAATGGACGAATGAGCTATTATCCAGATCTGGATAATAGTAATTTTGCCCATTACTGTACCGCTAAGGTAATGAAGCTGCCTGTAAATGTATTTTTAATATATTGGATTGAAGCCGGGTACCACTCAATAAAAGCCTTTTCCTGCTGCCACCATGGTCAGCACCACAGCGGCACCTCCCCACCACCGCAGCGGCACCTCCCCACCACCGCAGCGGCACCTCCCCACCACCGCAGCGACACCTCTCCACCACCGCAGCGGCACCTCCCCACCACCGCAGCGGCACCTCCCCACCACCGCAGCGGCACCTCCCCACCACCGCAGCGGCACCTCCCCACCACCGCAGCGGCACCTCTCCCCCACAGCAGCGGCACCTCCCCACCACCGCAGCGGCACCTCCCCACCACCGCAGCGGCACCTCCCCACCACCACAGCGGCACCTCCCCACCACCGCAGCGGCACTTCCCACCACCGCAGCAGCACCTCCCCGCCACCGCAGCGGCACCTCCCCAGCACTGCAGCGGCACCTCCCCACCACCGCAGCGGCACCTCCCCACCACCGAAACGGCACCTCCCCAACACCGCAACGGCACCTCCCCACCACCTCAGCGGCACCTCCCCACCACCGCAGCGGCACCTCCCCACCACCGCAGCGGCACCTCCCCACCACCACAACGGCACCTCTCCACCGCCATTCTCACTCTCTCCCCCCTCCCCACCACTCACCTTACTGGATGCTGGGTGCCTGCTGCTCGGATGCTGCTGCTCCGACACAAACAACTGCACAGAGCAGCTCAGAGAGAATTGCAACATTGTTCCTGTGCTGTACAGTTGCTTGCAGGCCCCGCCCATTCCGATGTCTCCTCCAATCCAGGCTTGTGGGAAGCAGAGCCTGAGGACTGTGTCTGTGACATCAGCATGCAGGGAAATACTCCCGCCCCCACATTGTGTCGCCTCAGGCCCGGGCCTAACTGCCGCCTCAGGCCCGGGCCTAACTGCCGCCTCAGGCCCGGGCCTAACTGCCGCCTCAGGCCCGGGCCTAACTGCCGCCTCAGGCCCGGGCCTAACTGCCGCCTCAGGCCCGGGCCTAACTGCCGCCTCAGGCCCGGGCCTAACTGCAAATCTAACACTGCACTTGGACTTTTAGCGCTCAGCATACCGGCTGCAAACATTTAAACATGCAAGCTCAGGCAAAACGTCTGCACAGCTATACTGTCCAATAATACTGGGGAAATAAATAACAGGTTAAAATATCGCAAAATCAGAGTGTCAGAAACCAGGGCAAAGAATAAAACAGCTGAGCAGAGTATACAGTAGCAGAGCATGTAAATACCATTTCAATTTCATTTTTGAGACATTTATTATGACCCTTTTAGCACCAGAGAGTCCTTCAATGCATTAAAATGTCCTTTTAAGCAAGTGGTTATCGTTATGGGCAATCTCACAAAGCAGTGGAAACCGTTTTTTCAATCCTATTTGAGCGGATTCGCAGGACTGAAGATCTGCTGCTCCGTCTTTTTGCTGCAGTGAAATGTGCCTTGGATAAACCAACCTTATAAATTACAGATGATATTTTTATCAAACAGGAGTACATAGTGCATCCTCATTATCAAATAAAATACCCATGCTCTTTTACCTCAATAAACTATTTTATTGTTACGACTTAGCTTCATTCTTTTTATGATGGAGCGCAAACAATTGCATTAGACTTATTTGTCTAAAAAAAGGGAATATTTTTCATAGTCATATGTGGCGATTTGTGAGGTTAAGGAGGAAGCAGCCATTCATCTGTATGCAGCCCTTTATGAACTGTTTTATATAAAAGCTTTGTCGATGGCGCTGGAAGTGAAATGTTCAAGTTTGCATACAGCACTAAATTATACAGGACCTGTAAATAATAAGACACAATGGTGCATGATACAGGACTTGCGTAGTTTGAATATATAAGGAAACAGATGGCAAATGTAGTTCAGTGTAGGAAGAATGCAAAATGATAAGTCTTAGAACAGTACATAAAAAATAATATATCATGCACAGAAGGGTATCTCAACATATTGCACAAGAAAAGAAACAACAAATTCTCTCTCCCCTTACACTCAGCCCCTTGTGCCAGATGTGCCGTAAGAACACAGTGTAAAAAGAGAATGGACATTATTCATTCAACTGTGGTGGTGCCGTTTGGAGCACTATTGCATGGAAACTTCCAGCCAATGGGCGTTTCCTTGCATCAGCACCCTGATCGGCACTATCACAGCCTAACAAATAACCCACAATGAGAGATGTTGGGAGATAAATAACCATCCAGTGTTCCTCAGCTAGTGTTTTAATATAAGCCCCTCACCTCAAAATAGCATAAAAGTTTCACCTAGAGTACGGTGACTAGCATTTCAATTGGACCTGGAATCCTATATAAATAAACTAATTAGTGCAGTTTGTGTCACTACCGTATATTGCTGGGTATGCAGCATATAGGAAATTTAGAGATACAGCCCCTGGCCTGCAGAGTTTACAATCTATGATTTTGATGCTTGAGGCACAGGGAGATAAAGTGACTTAACCAAGGTCACACGGAGCTGGCCCTGAGAACTCAAACCCAAACTCAGTGGCATTGTTTACAGTCACTCCTTCTCCCTATCAGATATCAGTGATGAAACCGCTTACAGCCACTCATGAAATGTACAGTAATTCTAATGATAAGATACAGAAAAATGTGAACTTATTATATGATAAAAGGCATATGAACTTTCATAATACTGCATCTTGTATTCAATAGTGATATCTTCTAAGGGCAGATAATGTTTATTTTGTGGCGGCATAAAGATGATAATTAAGTACAAGGTATTACTTGAGTTTGTAGAGGATACTGATAGGCTGATTACTGTTAATATTTTTGTTGATGGTTCATCTTGCAACACAATGGAAAGAAAGGCATGGACACGATGAGGACACTATGAGGAACGTAATATTACATGTGGGATTTTTTTTATAAATCATTTCTGTACTATGAGAAAATACTTGTAGCATTTTAAAAAAACAACTGAATAACATTTTGAATGTATTATAATGTCACGTATTATAATGTAACAAGCATTTTTGTTTCTATAGCAACCATTTACAAAGTCAAATCCTGTTCCTCTTCTGAAACAGGCTCTGGCACACCCCTTTTTGAGCCCTGCCCTCTCTCTAGCACTGCACCAATTGTATCTAGTAACTGCCTGGTCACATGATCTTCCCCACAGAACTTTGCATCTTTGGTCCTCTTCTGCTGCACTGACAGCCATTTATTGAGCCCCCGAGCTGAATTTCGCAGATCGATCACAGGAGAACGAATCGATTGGCAACTTCGCTAATTACTTATCATTGTGTGGATTGTCTTGGTGCACATATTAAAGGGGGGGGGGGGGGGGACGGACGACGACGCTACTTGGACTGCTTTTTCCATGCATCAATTAAAAAATAAATGCAAGTTGAAACAATTACAATTTATATTCCACTGTACTATTCATAGCCTTTCTTTTTTGTTGTTACAAATACGGAATAGGTTTTAGCTGCTTACACTGCAGGTGTTGAAGTTTCCGCTAAACTGATAGTTGTCGGTAGTAGGAAATGTAATGTAATTATACAGCTATACATAACCTTTCCATATTTATTCTAGTGAAATGGTATGTTCAATAAATACCCTGTCACAAAAGACAAATTATTGGCATTATTAGAGCTTGTTGATTTAATAGCTGCTATTTTGATTTGATATTGCGTTATGCAGTAGTTTCCCGTGGCATTCAATGCTGACGTGCTCTGTTTTGCATCTTGGTATTGTTTAGATTGATTCCCAGTAACGAGATTTAATTGCTTCTTTATGGTAAATCACACAAAGCATAGAATGCTGCCGGGAAACTCAGGAAGTATCGTTTTTTCAATGCCCAAATTCTCCCCTCGCAGGACTAAATCTTGTAAGGAAAACAAAGCCCAGAAGACTGTAAACAGCACATAGTAAGTAGTTATCCGCATATAAACAAGAACATAAATTAGCTACTATCTGGTTGAGTGAACAGCTAAGTGGATTATTGGATCTCATCACTTTGTGATCCTCATCTATCTGAGGTTACCACACATGTAGCAATCCAATGTCTGATTGATAGGCATTATTGAAATGGGACTCTTGTATTCAGACTAAGAAAGCACATGAAGTAATGTGATCAGAGCAGTAAGTATTCAAGCTCTGTATGTGAAATACCTACAGTATGATGTTTAATATGAATCCCAGACTATTTTAGAATTGGAAGCAAAAAACAAATCTACAAAACCTGCATTCCTTCCAAATTGGCTTCCAATTTATTAATGAAATTCTACATTTTGATCCTAAGTCTACTAAGAAAGGAGCAATTTAGTTGCCTCTTTTGATACAAAAAATATTTCCCTTCATATTATGAAGGAAATTATTGGAGTAAACGTTCCGTTGTGAAACATAACAATATCTACACACACATATTTCTCTTATTGAGATCAGTTATAGACTCTCATGGAGTAAATAAGAGAAATGTGTGTGTGTGGGTGTCACTAAGAAACTTTGTGCGTCCACAATTTTCTTTCATAATACCAAGGGAGTCTTGTTTCTGTTTTTTGCCAGTTTTTAATTGCACTGAGTCACAGAAAGCATGATGCTTCGTTAATATAACCTTTACAGTGTTTTCTCATACGTCACAAAGTTGAGTCCACAGGATAATAAGAAATAAATACATTTAGTGTCCGTAGCTCCTAGACGTGGTGATGGGGTTACCAGGGATGAATTCTTTTTTTGATCAAAAGATACAGCTAAATGACTCCTTTGTTATTAGAATCGACATCACATTTTTCTCTCTCCACGTCAGTAAAAGCCCTATTTTGGGGTCTGTGTCGGAGTCACGGTAAGACTGGTATTACTTTGTGTTCTCGGAAGGTAACGTTATGTTACAGTAACGCAATGTTAACCTACGCAAATGAGATGCCGTTGTTTTTGCAGATAATTAGCTTTGATGTTAACTCATGGAACTTAAAGTATGCTCCTGTTCTGGGTAATGTTGCTTTATCAGCCCTGATTTAAAACCGTGCTGTAAATCTAGGCCAAAGAGTAAAGGTATGTTGATTGGAATATGAAGCAAAGATTTGGAAGAGTTGCGCACGACTATGCAGTAGGTACAGTCCTCATGCGGCGCCGCAAGTCATAGTAGTATCGCCTATGGTGGTGGTGAAGGGGATTCCGCCAGGGTGCCTCAGCAGTCTTAATGTGGGTTTAAGTCTTCTCCTCTCGCTGCTTGCCACCTGGGCTCAGGCCTCCTCTGCCAACTGCTCTTGTGATCTTTTGTATAAATTTTTCTAGAGTGAGACAGTAACCGCCTACTCTTGCACCCTCAGTGCGATCAAATGAACCTCTCACACTGCCCACAGGATGTTGTGGCCTGGGCCCTCTCACACTGCCCACATGATGTTGTGGCCTGGGCCCTCTCACACTGCCCACATGATGTTGTGGCCTGGGCCCTCTCACACTGCCCACATGATGTTGTGGCCTGGGCCCTCTCACACTGCCCACATGATGTTGTGGCCTGAGCCCTCTCACACTGCCCACATGATGTTGTGGCCTGAGCCCTCTCACACTGCCCACATGATGTTGTGGCCTGGGCCCTCTCACACTGCCCATATGATGTTGTGGCCTGGGCCCTCTCACACTGCCCACATGATGTTGTGGCCTGGGCCCTCTCACACTGCCCACATGATGTTGTGGCCTGAGCCCTCTCTCACTGCCCACATGATGTTGTGGCCTGGGCCCTCTCACACTGCCCACATGATGTTGTGGCCTGAGCCCTCTCACACTGCCCACATGATGTTGTGGCCTGGGCCCTCTCACACTGCCCTCATGATGTTGTGGCCTGAGCCCTCTCACACTGCCCACATGATGTTGTGGCCTGAGCCCTCTCACACTGCCCACATGATGTTGTGGCCTGGGCCCTCTCACACTGCCCACATGATGTTGTGGCCTGAGCCCTCTCACACTGCCCACATGATGTTGTGGCCTGGGCCCTCTCACACTGCCCACATGATGTTGTGGCCTGAGCCCTCTCACACTGCCCACATGATGTTGTGGCCTGAGCCCTCTCACACTGCCCACATGATGTTGTGGCCTGGGCCCTCTCACACTGCCCTCATGATGTTGTGGCCTGAGCCCTCTCACACTGCCCACATGATGTTGTGGCCTGAGCCCTCTCACACTGCCCACATGATGTTGTGGCCTGGGCCCTCTCACACTGCCCACATGATGTTGTGGCCTGAGCCCTTTCACACTGCCCACTTGATGTTGTGGCCTGGGCCCTCTCACACTGCCCACGTGATGTTGTGGCCTGAGCCCTCTCACACTGCCCACATGATGTTGTGGCCTGAGCCCTCTCACACTGCCCACGTGATGTTGTGGCCTGAGCCCTCTCACACTGCCCACAGGATGTTGTGGCCTGAGCCCTCTCACACTGCCCACATGATGTTGTGGCCTGGGCCCTCTCACACTGCCCACATGATGTTGTGGCCTGAGCCCTCTCACACTGCCCACATGATGTTGTGGCCTGGGCCCTCTCACATGCCCACATGAAGTTGTGGCCTGAGCCCTCTCACACTGCCCACATGATGTTGTGGCCTGGGCCCTCTCACACTGCCCACATGATGTTGTGGCCTGGGCCCTCTCACACTGCCCACATGATGTTGTGGCCTGGGCCCTCTCACACTGCCCACATAATGTTGTGGCCTGGGCCCTCTCACACTGCCCACATGATGTTGTGGCCTGGGCCCTCTCACACTGCCCACATGATGTTGTGGCCTGAGCCCTCTCACACTGGCCACATGATGTTGTGGCCTGGGCCCTTTCACACTGCCCACATGATGTTGTGGCCTGGGCCCTCTCACACTGCCCACATGATGTTGTGGCCTGAGCCCTCTCACACTGCCCACATGATGTTGTGGCCTGAGCCCTCTCACACTGCCCACATGATGTTGTGGCCTGAGCCCTCTCACACTGCCCACATGATGTTGTGGCCTGGGCCCTCTCACACTGCCCACATGAAGTTGTGGCCTGAGCCCTCTCACACTGCCCACATGAAGTTGTGGCCTGAGCCCTCTCACACTGCCCACATGATGTTGTGGCCTGGGCCCTCTCACACTGCCCTCATGATGTTGTGGCCTGGGCCCTTTCACACTGCCCACATGATGTTGTGGCCTGGGCCCTCTCACACTGCCCACATGATGTTGTGGCCTGAGCCCTCTCACACTGCCCACATGATGTTGTGGCCTGAGCCCTCTCACACTGCCCACATGATGTTGTGGCCTGAGCCCTCTCACACTGCCCACATGATGTTGTGGCCTGAGCCCTCACACACTGCCCACGTGATGTTGTGGCCTGGGCCCTCTCACACTGCCCACATGATGTTGTGGCCTGGGCCCTCTCACACTGCCCACATGATGTTGTGGCCTGGGCCCTTTCACACTGCCCTCATGATGTTGTGGCCTGGGCACTCTCACACTGCCCACATGATGTTGTGGCCTGGGCCCTTTCACACTGCCCTCATGATGTTGTGGCCTGGGCCCTCTCACACTGCCCACGTGATGTTGTGGCCTGAGCCCTCTCACACTGCCCACATGATGTTGTGGCCTGGGCCCTTTCACACTGCCCTCATGATGTTGTGGCCTGGGCCCTCTCACACTGCCCACGTGATGTTGTGGCCTGAGCCCTCTCACACTGCCCACATGATGTTGTGGCCTGGGCCCTCTGACACTGCCCACATGATGTTGTGGCCTGGGCCCTCTGACACTGCCCACATGATGTTGTGGCCTGGGCACTCTCACACTGCCCACATGATGTTGTGGCCTGGGCCCTTTCACACTGCCCTCATGATGTTGTGGCCTGGGCCCTCTCACACTGCCCACGTGATGTTGTGGCCTGAGCCCTCTCACACTGCCCACATGATGTTGTGGCCTGGGCCCTTTCACACTGCCCTCATGATGTTGTGGCCTGGGCCCTCTCACACTGCCCACGTGATGTTGTGACCTGAGCCCTCTCACACTGCCCACATGATGTTGTGGCCTGGGCCCTCTGACACTGCCCACATGATGTTGTGGCCTGGGCCCTCTCACACTGCCCACGTGATGTTGTGGCCTGAGCCCTCTCACACTGCCCACATGATGTTGTGGCCTGAGCCCTCTCACACTGCCCACATGATGTTGTGGCCTGAGCCCTCACACACTGCCCACGTGATGTTGTGGCCTGGGCCCTCTCACACTGCCCACATGATGTTGTGGCCTGGGCCCTCTCACACTGCCCACATGATGTTGTGGCCTGGGCCCTTTCACACTGCCCTCATGATGTTGTGGCTTGGGCACTCTCACACTGCCCACATGATGTTGTGGCCTGGGCCCTTTCACACTGCCCTCATGATGTTGTGGCCTGGGCCCTCTCACACTGCCCACGTGATGTTGTGGCCTGAGCCCTCTCACACTGCCCACGTGATGTTGTGGCCTGAGCCCTCTCACACTGCCCACATGATGTTGTGGCCTGGGCCCTTTCACACTGCCCTCATGATGTTGTGGCCTGGGCCCTCTCACACTGCCCACGTGATGTTGTGGCCTGAGCCCTCTCACACTGCCCACGTGATGTTGTGGCCTGGGCCCTCTCACACTGCCCACGTGATGTTGTGGCCTGGGCCGCCTCCGTTGTCCTCTGTCGTAAAGTCTGTTTCTTCTTGATTTTCCATTGCTTATGGAATTTAATTTCACAAACCAGCAATGCGTAATTCTCACAATCCACACTATTTTTTATTTATTTTTAGCACATAATGTTATTAGTGATTTTTAGGGAACCCCCGATCTTTTTAATGAACTAGCCAATGATGAGTTTGAGAACAGAAGCTAATTCACATAAGTGATAACTAGATGGGGGTTTGCATAGATATACACATTGTGTAGCATACTACTGTACATTTAATTGTGTGTATGCCTATCCAATGAAGCGTATGTCAGTTATTTACTATTCCATGTGCTCATGTATGAAAAGGCCACAGGAATAATGAAATTAGGAAAGGGGATGAACATAAGCACCAAACACATATGAGTTTTTCAATGCAAAGTGGTACGTTCCTGGAGGATTTTCTCACTGAGAATATATTTTCCTTTGCTAAATCCCATGTGGTTTTCCGTGGCATCACTGGCTTCAAGTCTGTATTTACTGCCTGCTAAAGTAAAATGAGATTTCTGAATTAAAACGCATTTGTAATGACTATGAGTACGTAGCTGGATTTTCTAAAGCTATTCTTATTGAGCCTTGAAAAACTGGCACAAAAATCCTGTACTTGGCCTACAAAATACGCCATAGAATAAAGCCACAAAATGACATAACTATTTTCTTTATTATGAAAATATTATTACATGTAAACAAACACCATGTGCTGTTCATAAGAGGAAATATAAAATCCTTTCCATATCAGAGAGACCTATTATACATTGTGGTTCAATATAATGGAAGGAAAGCAGCCCTCCTTGATCATCCTTATTTGGTGTTTTTAATTGTTTACTTAAAATGTCCCTTGTCCCCAGAAATTACAAAGGTTGCCAACAACATCATTGTCATTACCATGAGCCAATAAATGAATGGGACACAGCTACGAAGCTCGGCTTTCCCATAATTCATTAGGTGCTGTAGACAGTACCCAGAATGTGCCCATAGACAAACATTTATTAACTGGGAATAAAAAGTGGGCACATGGTGTTTCGGTCACGTGGACCAATAGGAAGCCTCAACGGATGATGTCACATCTTCCTATTAGCCCACAGGGCGTGGGAGCCTTGAAAAGTCACCATTATGTGGGGAAGGTCCCACTGCAGGTAAGTACCCATGGCATTTGTCTCCCGCATTACACAGGAAACCGTAATGTAATCTGTTGCGGCTTTCTATTGGCCCACATGACATGGGCGATTTAAAGACCTGCAAATTACCAGCAGTACTTTCTCCGGTAAGGATCTCGGGGACTAGGAACCGCTGCCTTAAGTGATTGGCTCTTCCCAGCAGTACAACAGATCTGTGGGATTAATATTGAGACGTTGCGGTTATCTCGTGGAAAACTTTAGACCAGTTTGCATGAATGCAATCTATAATCTCCAACAATTTGTACACACTAAAGAATATCATTGTGTTTCCAAACGTGTCAGACCTTATCCATTCAACGTAACATTGTTTTATTAGTTACCCCCCAAAATGTATCATATCTACTACAGATTTAACATGACTCAACTTCCCCTTGTCGCAGCAAAGGAATGGAAAGGCCACACGTTCCTTCTACTGGCACATGGATGTCAACTCCTAAAGACCTTCTGTAAATCAGCAGGATTGGGGGATTCCAACTAAAAGATGGCATTTTAGTGAAAAAGTGTTATCGGACCGACTCCAGTGAAGTTTATGAGGCCGCAGATGGTATATTGTATATCAGTGAGACTCACGGTAAATCAATAAGTGTTGACAGGTGTGTCAGGACATTATTGGACTGCAACTGCTAGGAAGCCAGGCCGAGGCAAATTGCAGTCTCAAGATATGTACAACAGATTTCGTCTGTATCTCACATATTTGTTCCTAAAAAAAAGCCAGCGTATCTGCTCTTCTGCTACAACGTTTAGCTACAGAGATTGGTCATTTTGTTACAGTCCCAAATCAGATATTGTATACTGCATCTGCTTGCATTGTCTTTCCTTTTTGCTGAGATGTTGTCTGGGGAGGGGATTGAGATGTAAAAAAGAATTGATAACTATCATAAGAAATATTGATTTTGTGCCTTCTGATTGAATGCATTCATTTATGTTTATAGATTATACACAATATACACTATATGCTGAATATGTCTAAAATAACTCTGATTTACCCAAAAAAAACCTTTTAGGGAGAAAGTCACCTTTAAAAAGCAGTATAATACAGTGGCATTTGAATTTCCATAAAAGGAAATAATAACTGTTATTTTTATTTGTAGACTAATGTAAAATGCCTCTACAATTTTATTGTCAGTGGTTGATATAATTATTTGCAGGGATGTACAGAATTGCTGATGCAAGTGTGGTTGTTCGCATTGGAAAATACTTTGTGAAATAAATCACATATTACAGAGGTTAGAAATTGCTTCTGATTACCGGCACTCCTGAGTTTGGGACTTTGAACTCAGGATAGATTCCCCAGAGTGAAGAGGGTTATTCGTTGACTATAATTAGCTCTCATCTAACGAAGTTTACTTTCATACCCGGTGCGCTTATCTCTGTGTTGTTATCGTTGTGTTTCTAAACACCTTATTTATTTTATTTAAATGAGTTGCGTAAATGGTTTGTATTGTCTAAAACAAAACAAACAAAAAAACACGGGATAAGCCTATTCCTAAAAATGGAAAATCCTTCAGTAAAAAGAAACAGACAACTTCTCAGTGTAGTTAACCACATCAATGACTTTCACAGTAAAATATAAATGTATTTGTTTCCTATGAAAAATGTATGTTTTCCTTCAAACCATCCTAATCAGACACTAATCAGACACTAATCAGACACTAATCAGACACTAATCAGACACTAATCAGACACTTTGACCTGTGGATTTGACGACCAATAGAGTTTGGATAACGAATCCCTGTAAACATGTACTGCATAGGAGGGACTGACTGCTTTGATCTACATGAAGCTCTCTGCCTTGTAGACGCAGTACTTAAGTATACTGATATTGGAGAAGTGTTGACCTTTGGCTCCTGTGAAGCCATGCCCAGTATGACTACTACACAAAAAGACACAACTTGCATATGAACATCTGACCTGTGGGAAAATATCTTAAACATAACCCTTCCCTCCCCCTCCAATTTATAGCATTGCCTAAAGCCAAGTTTTATTAACCTATCCAAGGAAGAGAATAGTCAGAATGTTCCTTGAAATCTCTTCTTTCCAATGCATGTTATCAGGTAAATATACAGACTATTTATACCTGTGTCATTACTGTGGAATAGCTTTAATCCGAGTTCTTGGTATGAGAGAAACATTCTTATTCCATGCAGTAATTCTATGTCTTTTGCTTGATTGGTTTTCGATTAGTCATTTAATGAAAACAGAATGTGTTTGGTGTGCACTAATGCGACTGTCAGTTTTTCAGACACTCTGCGTTTGCAGAAGAGACCTCAACAGTGCCGTTCCTTCCCCTTAACTCCCTCGTTGCTGCAGGGGTTTGCATCAGGCCGACCGGCAATGCGGTGTGTGTGCCTGCTGTGGCATTGCATTACGTGGAAAGACCTTGTAATAAAGGCTTCTTCTGGCTATGCCGAAGAAGAAAAATAACTCATTTTGACTATCATCGTTTATTTTAAATCAATATTTGTGATCTCATTCTCCTTAGCAAATTAACTGATTTTAAGCCAATGTGAAATGGAATACAAGTAATTTAAAATGAATGTTTTTCTCTACCCTGAATCAATTTTTACATACTGACTATAAGGTTGACTTTGGCAAATTGGTACTGTTGTTTAACTTGCTTATTAGGACCACACACATTTATATTTTACCAGTCCACTTAAGATGGAATTTCTTTCTTATTTGGCACTTTGTTTGAAAGTGTCTCCGGGGGGTGACTCACTAACGTCCATTAGCGGATCACGCGCCCTATCCTGCGTTAACTCCTATTGACTTAAATAGGAGTTAACGCAGTATTAGTCATGTGAACCGCTAACATAGATTGGTGACTCCCTCCCTGTGAATTTAAAATATCACACCAAATATCTACCATTCTTCAATGGATTATGGGACATTCTTCAGTGCACCCAACTGCTAATTAAAGAATGTTGTCTAAAAATAATAATGATATTGGAATGACCTATTGAATTCTGGTAATATCCACTTTCACTACTCATTAGCATTTTCTCATCGTTGAATTTCTCTGCGAAAGTGCATGTTCTGAGGTGTTGGGAAAGACTTTGGCTTCTTTATGAGAATGAGCTTTGTACGGTGTTCAGCACTGCATAATGGAATACAATGAGTTACCTGAAACATTACTCTCCTTCTGTACCTTACGTTCTCTTCTCGGGCCTGCAGTAGTTTGCGTAGAGAGGAAAAAAGCTTTCCGGTTATTTTTTATGTAGCCTAAAATAAAGAGTTGCTTTGAAACCAATCCAGATTTCTCTCAGATCTTCAGAAAGCCACTAAGTGTTAGTAGTTTTCTGGTACAATTTAATCTTTACTTTCTTTTTAAGTATTTACTGCATGAAATACTTGCTTCTTCAGAAGCCAAATCGTAACCCTTTCAGTGCTGGATAAGCACACAACACTATTGTAGCTGTACAAAGTGTGGGCTTTCCAGCAGTGGGAGTGTTAATCTGGTTAAGAATTCCAAATCCTCAAAGGACAAAATATATTACAGTAGATGCAGACATCAGTGTAAACACTGGAATAGTATAAAAGTATTATGGTTTTCTAATAGCGCTCCCTGTCTCTGGATCATTTCTCTTGTTCCATTACCCTACTAACTAACGGTAGTGTGTAAAACCCTGGTTACTACTTTTTAGTAACATTTTTGACAATAAGCAAATCATTTCATAATAAAACATTTACATGAAACAACTGCCAGATACTACTGGTTCCCAGAGCTGGAAATGGGATGTATGATTTGGGGGTAGGGCTAAATCCATTGATCTTATTAACCTCCCTTCCCTCCTCCCCAACCCCCTCCCCCCCTAAAAAAAAACCACCTAAAAAAAAATCAATCTCCACCAGTCCTAATTTCAAATGTGAAACATTGAAAGTAAATCAATCCTGCAAAGAACAATTCTAATAAATACAAAATAAACATCTGATTACAGCTTTAAGGTTTTAAGCTGTTTTAAGCTGTTTATGGCTTTAAGTTTACAAAGAGGTATAAACATTTAAAAAATACTATTGCTGAAACTGAAATACAATGGTTTTCCTTTTTTCTGATTTTGCCTTCTGGCACTGTGTAGCACTTTTTTTTGCACTTTATTGTGTTGTTTACATGTTTTATTGTATGTAGCTTAGTGTGTTGTTTGTCCCCCTTGTCCCCTTTCCCAGTCCTCCTGGGTGTACCCCTCTCTGGGGCAGGATCTGTCTGGTTATTTGCCTTCTAACAATACCCTGTTTAGCATGCTCTGCTTAATCATTTCTCTTTATTCTGTCTTTGCATTAAACGGGGTTCTGTTTGACCTTAATTGGTGTCACAGCTGCTTATGAGTGCTGCAGGTACTCTTTTACTTTATAAAATGTCCCACAAACGTTTACATTCGGAGCCATCATATCGCACCTTTTCTTTTTTACGCCCTGCCGTTTCTTCAGCGCGGCGCCTTCCCAGGAGAAGCTGAGACTTCACATAAACCTCGGGATGGAAGAGAGGAAGAGGTGGCCCGACAAAGTTCCTATAAAGCATGTTCCCGGGGTGTTACCCATTAAGACTTCACCGTGTGGTGACACGGACAAATCCCTTCCTCTGAAACGCCTCTCACACTCTGCTGTGGGAACTGCTAGTGAATGAACGGCCCCAATAAGTGTTTTAAGAGCCTCGCGTATATTCCTTTACTATGCTTAAATTCTCTGAAAGCTCTCAGTGTAAATCTTCTATGCAATTCAAAATTCTCTGCCAATTCTTCTATTTCATTGTCCCCCAAAAGCACAAATCTCTGAGCGCAAATCTCCACAGGTACATATACAAAAGGGGAAAAAGGAAGACAAAATAGTGCAACACTGTGTGGCAATGTGGATAATTTAACAATGGATTCAAGTTTTTCTCACTAACGTGGTGTCCAGTTCAAACGAGCATTTCAGAGGAAAGACCTCTGCAAACCAACAGCAAACAGCAGAGCTCTTGAGAAATCCTTATTATAATAAAAAGGAAGAAAAAATTGTGCAATATATTTTTACTCATGTAAAGGTTATATAGGATGCACTTACAAAACGGAAGAGAAATACAGACAGTGGGACCACCCAGGGTCAGTGCAAGTATTCAGAGCCGTCCTGGAGTTTGCGCCGCCCACCCCCTCTCTCGCCTCTCCTCCTGTGTGCACGCGAGCGATGTCACTTCTGAAAATGGCCGCCGATGCAGATCACTCTGCACCATGGAGCTACGAGGCTGGAGAAGTAAATAATTCCTACAGGAGGTAGGTCCCCTGCTCTCCTGGCAAAGTGCCCAACGCATTTCGTTCATGTTTAACTTCCTCAGGGGCTATATTAACATGACATGTCCAGGGTTAAAAAAAAAAATCAAAACATCTTTATTAACACTGTAACAATACACATCCTGCTAGCCAAAGCTCCCCTTGGTAGAGTTGCGATAGAAGGAGTTAGGACGATGGAAGCTGTGTTGGTGCCATCTGGTAAGAAGGGTTCGTAAACCGTCAACATTAGCATCAGCCAGAAGAACTCAGAGTTGGCTACCTACAGTAGATCCTCTCACCCTTCAGCATATGGCCTCTTTTCACTTCTCTTTCTCAGAAATGTATATATACAACAATTAACCTTTATGTGAGCTAAGCCATGGTGTTGTTTACTTACCCTACCCCTTAGTAAATAGTTACAATATATTAATTTAGAAATACCATAAAGCTACATTAAAGTTTAAGATACTGCCAATGCAAAGTATTCAGGATAAACACTTGAGAAAATAAACCATTTTTCCTGCTTTAGCTGAAAGGCAGAAAAGCCTATCGCACATTGATGTCACTGCTAACGTTAAGTGGAATATACTGAGGACATTTCTTTAAGTCCTGAGAGAACAAATAATACCAAGATAAAGAACCTTAAACACAATCAAGCCATTGATTAGGAGGTATTCATCTTTTTGGATTAGTTTGTTTTAAAATGAAGTAACACAAGCCGAGAGATGAGATGTCATTGAGAAGACAATTGACGTTTTCACAACACATGCAAAGAAAATGCGAAAGGCCTCAGCACTGAAATGTTTCCTGCGCTCGACACTATTTCAGCAGAATAATACTGTATGTGGGTAACCCCAGGCAGCATCTGATGAACATGTTGGTACCTAGGCACGTTATGCCAGCACCTCACTACCATTGTATGTCACTACCTTTTCGATATATTGTTTTTGTATATGTGATTTTGTTCTATGAATTTGTATAGTTCTTTTTTTTGTAAGAATTGATATTTTGAATAAAATTTCTTTGCTAAATATTTTGAGAGTGCTGTGTTTATTTTATTTTTTGTCTTTCTGTTTTGTGATGTGTAGAAGGCTCTCCACCTTTTAATATTGGCACCTCCTATAAAGTCATATTTATCGTAAGAATTATTTAGAACCTTGGTGAATGTTCCCCTCTTTACAATACATTTTCTAGAGAGATCCGTTCACACCAACATTTTTGGTCGACCCTTCATCTGTGGTATTAAACATAGAGACATAGAATTTGACAGCAGAACCCATTGTCCCACTGTCTGCCCATCCTCCTATCTGCTGGCAAACCCCAGCCCCTCTTGCTCGTAGGCTTTATTTAGTATTTTGGATCACCTTATATCTATCCCAAGCATGTTTGAGTCCCTTTACTGTATACCTTACTCGTAGAAGTCACACAACAGTTGTATATATATCAAACGTTCTAGAGTAATGCATTGATATACAGTTTTCAAGATTTAATTATTTGCCTTGGTGGCTAGTACAGCACAATTGTTACCATTGAGAGTTTTCTCAACACACACGGATACAAATGACCTGTCATCTTGACAAGAATATAATTGAAACCTACTTGAGAGATTTGTTGACCAAATTAATGGTTTTATTGAATGAGATATCCATATCAGAGGTAAGAAAATCAATAATGTTTGATAGAACGATGAAAAATGGCTAATTAAAATTCTACAGTCGCTGAATGAGGATATTGGAATAATGAAAGTGTAATCTTATAAAAACAAAACTGATGGATGGGAAATATGGACAGATGCTGGTATACTGTATACTGTACACTGTTGTAAATAGGAGGATAACATGTGTTGCTATATGGCTTCAGCTATCTGCTTGGTTTCTCAAATATTTCCATGGTGTCTGTGTTGGAGAGATAAGAAGTCGCGCAAATTTCTGAGGTTATCCACATTTTTTTAGTTATTTTCCGGTCTTCACTTACTATGTGTGGTGCATAGCCTTTCAAAATCATTCTGACCAGATGTACCCGATGTGTTGCTCGTAACAAACTACCATCTGCTGATAAGAGATGGAGGTAAATGAATAACCGTTCTAAGAATACCCTTTGGCACTACGACAACACAGCTTAAAAAAGTGGGAAAGAAAAGGCTCCGGTTGATGCGATATTAAAGTGTTTTATGATTGTTGTTTGTCTTTCTTTGACCTGATAATAAACTAAACTGCAGCAGATGCCCACATTCTAAGCCTCTTATAAAAAGTAAGGTCTAGGAAATAGTACTGTGACAAGGCTGGGGTTTGTTATTTTGAGAATTTATGCATGGTCACACAGTGTGTGCAGTGAGCTTCCGCTGAGAAATCCCATATAGATTTAGGGATGGTTAAAAGATCGACTTGCAGAAGTGCTCCTTCTAATATGTGGAACATTTATTATCATGGAGCGAGGTGCCTTTTGCGTATGAGAAGGACAATATAAATGTACCCGCCTGAATGTAATCATTTCTAGCGATCGTGTTTTTAATTAACATTTTACAATCATGAACAGCAAAACGCTAGAGAAAACCTTTTCGTACAATATTTTTGGCCAGCCAAGCTTATTTTCATAATACTGTCTTGCGGTCTAAAGAGTTTAGTCATATGATGTATTATCAAAAGAACCGCTGGCATACTGTAATATGAGATGCTATAAATGTTTTCATTTAAGAAAATTCACACTAAAAGGTAAAAATTATTTTGAGTATAAATAAGCAATTAATTTTAACAAATGCAAAGTATTGTAAGTGTACAGCTTGCTTTCGAAAACTGTAACACATTTGATTAATTGTTAAATGTATGTTTAAGCCAAATAATGAAATAATTTATAGGCATCATTTGTTTTGTATATTTCTGGCCTGTTATCAGATGCTAAAATATATGAAAAATGAACCAAGAAAGGACATTTTAAAGGTGTAAATTAATAGGCAAAGGTGTAATGTGACAAAAATGAAAGAACATCCGGAGCAGTAACTGAATGGCAGAATCCAAACAATAAAGCGCCTTTCAGGCGTGAAACATGTAGGACGTGTCCATGGAGCGTGCTGTTTGTCCAAATAAAGCCCTTTGTTGTACTTGCCTGAGTGCTGCGTACCTTGGACTCTGCCGTTCAGTTGCTGCTCCGGATGTTCTTTCATTTTTGTCTCTTTACCAGAGACCCAGGAAGCACATGACGGAGGGAGCGTGGGAGTCAATACAGCGGGCACAGATGCTGGATACACAGCCACAAATACCGGCACAGTCGCTGCAGCTCCGGTTGCCTTGATTGCACTATCCTCTTTGGGGGGAACTAACATATGAGGTAAGAACTCAATTTTCCTTCCCTCTTGATCCACATCCAGGTGCCAGACCCCACTTACAGATCTCCCTCCACAACAGAACTACACACGAGATCGGACTCTTTGCCAGCATACCGCCTGACCACATGACAGCAACACATTGATGAAAAGTGTAATGTGATGTGCAATGTATGCGAGATGAGGGGGAAGTGGTGGCTTTATACTGCAGAAGGTAAGAAAGGAAACAAAGCCAGTGTTTAAAACAGCAGAGCGGTGTTACATTAAAGCAGATGGGAAGCAGGGGGTCTCCGAAGCTGGACCCGGTACATTTCAGCTCCTGGGACCCCCTGCTTCCTGAGATATCTATGTAGGGGCGCCACTGGCCACTATGCAGATTTAAAGGTCCTGGTCAAACATGCCAATAGAAAGCCCCGGGATGATGTCACGGCTTCCTATTGTCCCAAGTAATGCGGGAGCATTGCGATAGCGACACACGGCCCAGCCAGAGCTGCCACCGGCCCCCCATAAGGAGCTACGTATATCAGGAAGGAGGGGGTCCCGGGAGGTGATATTCACACTGTTCAGCTTCGGAGGTCCCTGCTTCAAACCTAGAATGCTGTAATAAATAAAAAGAGGGAAAGCAGGATTGCTGCTTTTACATAACAATCTGAACAGAGGAACTGTATGGTCTATGGGATCGCACTCAAGGAGATCTATCTATCTGCCTCTCTTGGGGAAGGTTCCAGTGGTAACGGAACCATTGTCAAAAAAATTAACTTTACCTTTTTATTTTTTGTTTTCTGCGTGCCCTGTTTCTGATAAAATAAATATATATTACTGGATATATATTTCTGGAACAGTGAGGAAGTTACAGTAACTTTGTCACCCCCTCACAGAGTAATTAGCCTTTTGAATGGAGTATAGATGTAGTTAGATTTTGTGTCCTTGGTGCAGTAGACAAAGAAGTAAATGTCTGTACAAAATAACCCACAGAGAATTAAACTCCTGCTGAAACTGTCTCTCTCTGATCACCAGTCCTGTTGGCACTATATAAATATACTAGCTAAAGTGCCTGGCTTCGCATGGGTTGCAGTATTCTGGAGTCATAATGCCCAGCATCGCACAGCTCTCTCTCCCTCATTCTTGCTTTCACCTCACGTGTCCACTGACTTCCTCTCTCTTCTTTCTTTCTTCATCTGCTTTCTTTCTAAACTTTAAAGCTATC
The DNA here is from genome assembly GCF_040206685.1 of Ascaphus truei. Classification (NCBI taxonomy): domain Eukaryota; kingdom Metazoa; phylum Chordata; class Amphibia; order Anura; family Ascaphidae; genus Ascaphus; species Ascaphus truei. Next base: position 1,750,746 of record NC_134501.1, read on the forward strand.
TGACTCCTTATCTGCTCCAGGCTATGTGCATTATGATGTCACGTGCCAGATGCATACTGTGGCCTACCAGGTACAACACCATCTGACTGACTTGGATGTCAGTGAAATTTTAACTCCATAGAATTAATGTATTTCCATATAAATAAAAAAAGAACTCCAAGATACACACCCTTGGGTCTCTTAAGTATGCATTCAAAGTTTCAGGTCTCTAGGTTTCACAATCTTGCAGCAATGGCCCTGATAGTGAGACAGACAGACTAGCTCATATATATGAAGGGACCAATGGGGAGCCCCCCCCCTACTGCTAAATATAATATATGGGCGGTGCTCTTGGCTAGGTATGAACAGTAGGAGAATAAATAAACTTGGGTTACTCCTCTCTTTATTCTACTACTCATATGAAGCAAATTCGGTTATGATTACAGATTAAATGTATTTCCCTTCTGGATGTTGGTGGCGACGACTGTCCGATTGTTTATTCTCCTTTTAAACCTCGATCACATTTCTTTCCCTATCAATCTAAGGGCAATTTCAATGACACCTTCTACTCTCTAGTCCACAAGGATTTACAAAAGTTATGTAAAGATCAGCGTTCGAAATCACATAAAAATAATCTATCTAGGGGTGAGACTAGAGCACTTCATGGACTTGAAAAAGATGGTGAATTTGGTTATTAGACAAGCTGATAAAGTGGGAGTTATTGTCCTGCAGGACAAATTGGCTTATATTAAAGAAGCAGATCACCTACTATCTATACAGCATCTTATATTAAACTTCCACAGGATCCCACTAAGAGCTATCAAGCCACTTTACACTCTCTCCTAGGTGCTGCACAGTCTATGTGTATTATCACAGACACTGAATTTACATTTCTTTTTATTTCTCTTCCTAGGATTCCTATCTTATTTGCCATGTGTATGTTTGATCCACCCGGTACACCCATTGTTTCTGGGAGAGACTCAATGATGTCCAATCTCTCCCAATATGTAGATTTTTTTCTTCAGAGCTATGTTAAAAATCTCAGGTCACATATTAGGCACACCTTCCATGTAATTGACTATGTCTCATATATTAAGTGGAAACCCTCCTATCTGTGGGCCACTTGTGACATCCAGTCACTCTATACCTGTATTGCACATGACAAGGGTCTATCAGCAATCAAACATTATCTGGATGGGGATACAAGTATGTCTGAGACCCAAAATATATTTATTTTATCTATTATTAAATTTATTCTAACACAATTATTTTCTCTTCCAGTCACAATATTATTTTTAGATCTGTAGAAGGGCCATGGGTACCAGTTTCGCTCCCAGCTATGCCAATCTTTCTATGGGTTTTTGGGAGGAAGGTTCTATCTGGATCATTAACTCAGTGGGAATGGGCTTTTGTACTATGGCCGTTTCATAGATGACATTCTTATACTCTAGGATTCTGATTTTGACATATTCTTGATCTATTTTGCACATTTCAATTCAAGTTCAAGTGATCTGATTTTTACGCATGTGTTGGATCCTGTCAAGATTGTTTTCTTGGATTTAGTACTGAAAGTAGATTCAAATAATATTATACAAACAGATGTACAGTACATATCAAGAAGGTGGCTATGAATAGCTATTTGCATGCTGATAGAAGTCACCATTCGAAATGGTTAAATAACATTCCATTTAGCCAATTCAGTAGAGCAAGACTGAATTCCTCTAGTGAATTTGATTTTGTAACTCTGACGAATCTGCTTGAAGAAAACTTCATTTCCAAGGGTTTGACTCATCTTTGGTTGTGGAATCTTGTTTGTAGGCTGCTAGTCAAGATATGGGTGGTCTGCTTCAGATATCTAAACATACTGGCTCCCACGAAACTGAGATCTACTCCGGGTCCTACATTTAGTTTGTGACCAGCAGGAAACTACAAATGCAACAGGGGGAGATGTTTAACATGTACCTTATTGGATTCCAAAAAGGATTATAGATCTTTTTCCAATGGTGAATCCTTTAAGGTTACAGGGTTCATCAATTGTCTTGCAGCATTTGTGGTCTATTTATTGACCTGTAGTTGTGGCCTCCAGTATGTGGCCCCCACCCGCCCTTTGAGTACGAGGTTTCTAGAACATAGAAGAAACATCATTAATGGGGTCACTAACCATTTTGTTTGAAAACATTTTGTATTGGTTCACAATAAAAATACGGAAGGACTCAAAATGATGGGATTGGAATATTTTTCCCCAGTCGGTTGTAGCGGGGATCGAATTAAACTTCTATTTAGAAGGGAACATTTTTGGATTTTCAAGTTGAACTGTTTAGTACCACATGGTCTGAATGAGAATCTGGATATCAGCACGATTGTTTAGATTGTTTTTCCTTATAATCTGTAATCTGATTACAATTTTAATTACTAATACATAATATTCTTGTTTATTGGACAGGCGTATTCATGTATATTGTGCAACACATGTACTGTATAGGCACTTTTTTATGCTTTTGCATATTTTTACATTTGATCTCTTGTTAAAGATTTAATTATATATTTTCATTGATTATTTATTATATAGTTACATAGTTATGTAACGGGTATTCCACCCCACCCAATCTCATATATAGTGTGGGTGAGTAGAACATGCAGTGTTACCGGTGTGGTGCATTACCTGTTGGCTCGCAGGAGGGCTGAGCTTCTGCCACGGGGAACCTGGGGCAATTATACTAGGGGTAACCACTTACTCAATAGGTGCAGCGCCTCCACCTGCGATGGCTCCCACCAGAGGGGGAGTGGATCCTCGCAGGACAAACACAATGATCACATACACAATGGGGTATAATTACTAACATGTAATACGACACATCACATTCATAACATAACCTGTGTCCCTCTCAGGAGGAGACACTAACCGTAACGTCTCGCAGGACGATTCCCCAACACTAGGTGATCCCACCCAGTGTCCAAAGAACCCCACCCAATGTCCCGCACTCTTGCAGAGAATCAATGGGTGACTGCGCAGTCACTATTAAGCTAAGGGCCCGGTGGTGCACTTAGAACTGTAGATACCTGCCGAGCACTCCAGTGCTCGGATCAGCAACGCTTCACAAAGGGTCAGACGCGTGATGAATCCGTCTGATCCTATCCTGGCGATATTCTCTGTGGACCCCCAACGTGGGTCCGAACTCCGTCACTGGAACCGCAGCATCCGCTGAGTCCCTCTCTAACGATACAGCAACGTGACACACCCTGCACTACAGGCCGTCCCTATAGCACAGCATCCTTAAGTGGCTTAAGGGTCAATCTCCTAGGGCATTCGGGGTTGCCTATCCTATATAGGTAGGTCTTGTACCCACCCTACTCATAATACGGGCCCTGGGCCATGGATCCCCGGACGGGTTACCGCTATGAACCCCCCCCAGTTGCCTCGTACTACGCGCAACGCCGGCCTGGGCAATGGCTCCCCGGATTGGTTACCGCTATGAACCCCCCCCTCGCCTCGCCACTCGCAACACGGACCCTGGGCTATGGCTCCCCGGACTGGTTACTGCTATGAACCCCCCAGCTGTCTCGTGCCACTAACTTACAACAGGACCCTGGGCTATGGCTCCCCGGATTGGTTACCGCTATGAAACCCCCCAGTTGTCCCTATCTTCCCTTCTGTTCCCCAGTTGCCAACTAAAGTAAGTGACAGGTTCCCTATCCTGAGGGCTGTCCCTGGCAACACTCACACTACTGGGGGACTCAGGGCTATCTTGGGCCAAGGGGGTGCTGGCCTAGTACAGGGAGTCCCTCGCTCCTGTACCCTACCTCCTTCCCTTGGCTGCTCCTTGCTCTGACTGCCCACGTAGCTGCAAGCCCGCCAAATGTATCCACTTCTCCTCCTGGCAGTCCTACAGCCCTATTGGATCCTATGTGGCACCTGGTGCCTCCCTCGCTAAGCACTATGGGAATTGTAGTCCCTGGGCGCCTGTAATAACATTGGGGCCGCATGCGTGCCTTTCCTACACCTGCACTAACCCCTAATGGCCGCCGCAACATCCCTCTCACTGTCCCTACTCTCGCGCGACTCTCCTGACTGGCTCCTACACTCGCGCGATCACTGCGCATGCGCGAGTGGTGGAGTAATGGCGGCGCTCTCTTCGCCGGCCGCCGGGACCTTAGAGACGCGACCGCGGCCTTAGCAACGGCCCGATCGCGTGCCCGGCAACCGGCCCGCTCGCGGAGACAGCGCACCGCTCCCTGCAACGGCCCCCACCCTTGGGATGGCCGTCGGGTCTGCCGCAGGCCTCCGGCAGCACCCGGCATCACTCCTGGCCATGGAGGCTCCCTAGGAGGACGCAGGGGGAAACAGGTGACCTGGCTAAACTCTCCCCCTGGTGAAAAACCCAACGTCCTCGCTTGGGGAACCACATAACCTGGCATCAGTTTACACAATAAAAAATTACATTGCATAATTGGTACACTTAGCAGATCGACTTTACCCTCACCAAAACATGGCATATCACACCCAGCAATACCCGACGCCAGCTGAGACCATTTGTGGGGTGCCCCTAACTGATCAGGTGGGGGTACCTCACTTTTGCGTCCGTGAGCCTCCCCGGGGTGAATCTCTCGGAAAGCACATTCTGGCGTAACAGTCACTGGTTCAGTGCTACTTCCTCCCCCTGGTGGAAGAAATAGCACAGTGTCCTTCACACCAACCTTTACTTGATCATCCATGGCCTGGAAGCAGCAGGCCAGGCGGCCAGGACCTTTCCCTCGGTCCACTACTTGACGAATGGGCCGCTTCTTCTTGGGCGCAAAGGAGGCAACTTCTACTAGCTCCTTTGCCACATAGTCCTTGTCCCTACATACGTGCTCAGCTTCCACTGAGAAGCGAGACTTGGACACTGTCTCTTTACTCAAAGTCTCTGCTTCACCTGGCAGGGGGTAAAGGGTAGATACCTTACCACTGCGGTGATTCACGGTGGCCAACAGGTCCTCGGGGACGCTGTCAGTTCCCACCTCGGCTGTCGCAGAACCTGCCCCCTGTACTTCTGGGGCAGTCCACTTACTGTCTTGAAACTCGGGAGTGTTGGATCCCAGTCCTGGGACCATATGGGTTGGAGCGCACAGGCTCATACTCAGTTCAGGAGCCGTAACTCTGGCCTGTTGCACGGCTACCTCCATCGGAGCCTGTGGGGAGCAAGGGGGTTCCTTACCACGCTGCTGGCTTGCGATGGGTTTCTCTTCCTCTGGAACACTGTCAGGTATCCTCGTTGCTTCACCGGACACCACGAAGGAGCGGACGGTGCTCTTCACCTGGATGATAGGTGGTAGGTACTGGTCCACTCGCACTGCAGGACAGCTATCTTCTAAGGGGGACACCTCCACCAGGACGCGATGTCGAGTGGAGCCATTCACCCGGGTGTCCAGACTTAAGAAGCTATCGTGCTCCGCGGTCACCTGGAGGCTCACACCCAAAACCCCTTGGGCAGTCAACTCACCCTTGTCGTCGTCAACAGGTACTGATCCCAAGCCTGGGACCGATGGTACCTCTGTAGGCCGGACTGGCCGTGGTAGGGCACACAGGCCCACAGCAGGCTCTGTATCCGCCGATACGGTGGGTTCAATGACATCACTAAAAGAAGATGGGGGTACAGCCACCTTACCCTGTGAATCCGCTGTCTCCTCTGTAACATCGCTGGGGTGGTTCGCCGGTAGGCGCATCACCACCGATGTGTCACTCGGTTCCATAGCTAGCTTGGCAGGTGATTCCTGCTCAGGAACCAGATCTAGAATGTTCACGAGGGCACACGGGCCCTCCAAAACCTCCGCTCTTGAGGTAGGTATATTATCATCATTGACCGGCTCAGTAGAGGGGTTCATCGCATCTTCCTCGGTGGGTTCCGTAGGCCGCAGCATCATTGGCTGCAGGAACTGTGCTCCGCAGCAAACACTCTTGGGTCCCCAAGTCAATTTTCCACCTGGGAAGTCACACTGAGTGCAAACACATTGTATGCACACCTCTTTGTCCACCCTTACCACCTGCTTGTCTATTGGTGGCCCACAGGGGTTAAAGTCCATACCACCAGACAAATTTAAGTCCTTTTGCAAACATGGGCACACAAGAAAAGACAAGCTCCCTCCTTTTCTACGCCATGCTCCATACAGCTGCGGGTGTGTTTCTCTGCATCCCGTACTTTCCTTAGGAGGAACAGAAATTGCTGATAGCTGTTCACTTTGCTCACTCACATGGCGGGGCTCTGGTTTTCCCGCCAACCCCGGACAGATTTCTGCAACCTTTTTCTGAGCAGCCTGGCAGTCAGAAGCACATGTGCCATTTTGAGTGGGCGGGAGCCGCCATTTTAGCTGTGACTCACTGTTAGCATTCCCTGCTGCAGGAGCCTCCATTTTTACTACAGTCCTGTTAACTACACTGCAGCTTTTTGCATAGATCATGAGACAGTCCCTTGCGGAGGACTCGGGTAGGGTTAATACATGGGGAACAGTCTCTAGGCATATATCACGCGTGGTGAACAGGAGATAGGTAATCCCCCGGCCGTCAGTGTCCAGTTTATAGTCTGTCACCCGGGCAGTGGCCAATTCCGGGCAAGTTCTTACTTGTGCGCGCATTGTGGACAAGGCCGTATCATGGGATACTCCGGCCACTACAAACACGCGCCTTGGGGATAATTGCCGCGCTAAGGCCCAGTCATCGACGTCTTGCTGTGACGGCACCGACATGATGAAAAATATGAAATCGGACAATTTAGAAAAAAAATGGAACAGGGCACCCCAGGTCTATCTCAGCAGCGCCTCCAAATGTAACGGGTATTCCACCCCACCCAATCTCATATATAGTGTGGGTGAGTAGAACATGCAGTGTTACCGGTGTGGTGCATTACCTGTTGGCTCGCAGGAGGGCTGAGCTTCCGCCACGGGGAACCTGGGGCAATTATACTAGGGGTAACCACTTACTCAATAGCTGCAGCGCCTCCACCTGCGATGGCTCCCACCAGAGGGGGAGTGGATCCTCGCAGGACAAACACAATGATCACATACACAATGGGGTATAATAACTAAGGACTTTACTAACATGTAATACGACACATCACATTCATAACATAACCTGTGTCCTTCTCAGGAGGAGACACTAACCGTAACGTCTCGCAGGACGATTCCCCAACACTAGGTGATCCCACCCAGTGTCCAAAGAACCCCACCCAATGTCCCGCACTCTTGCAGAGAATCAATGGGTGACTGCGCAGTCACTATTAAGCTAAGGGCCCGGTGGTGCACTTAGAACTGTAGATACCTGCCGAGCACTCCAGTGCTCGGATCAGCAATGCTTCACAAAGGGTCAGACGCGTGATGAATCCGTCTGATCCTATCCTGGCGATATTCTCTGTGGACCCCCAACGTGGGTCCGAACTCCGTCACTGGAACCGCAGCATCCGCCGAGTCCCTCTCTAACGATACAGCAACGTGACACACCCTGCACTACAGGCCGTCCCTATAGCACAGCATCCTTAAGTGGCTTAAGGGTCAATCTCCTAGGGCATTCGGGGTTGCCTATCCTATATAGGTAGGTCTTGTACCCACCCTACTCATAATACGGGCCCTGGGCCATGGATCCCCGGACTGGTTACCGCTATGAACCCCCCCCCAGTTGCCTCGTACTACGCGCAACGCCGGCCTGGGCAATGGCTCCCCGGATTGGTTACCGCTATGAACCCCCCCCTCGCCTCGCCACTCGCAACACGGACCCTGGGCTATGGCTCCCCGGACTGGTTACCGCTATGAACCCCCCAGCTGTCTCGTGCCACTGACTTACAACAGGAACCTGGGCTATGGCTCCCCGGATTTGGTTACCGCTATGAAACCCCCCAGTTGTCCCTATCTTCCCTTCTGTTCCCCAGTTGCCAACTAAAGTAAGTGACAGGTTCCCTATCCTGAGGGCTGTCCCTGGCAACACTCACACTACTGGTTGACTCAGGGCTATCTTGGGCCAAGGGGGTGCTGGCCTAGTACAGGGAGTCCCTCGCTCCTGTACCCTACCTCCTTCCCTTGGCTGCTCCTTGCTCTGACTGCCCACGTAGCTGCAAGCCCGCCAAATGTATCCACTTCTCCTCCTGGCAGTCCTACAGCCCTATTGGCTCCTATGAGGCACCTGGTGCCTCCCTCGCTAAGCACTATGGGAATTGTAGTCCCTGGGCACCTGTAATAACATTGGGGCCGCATGCGTGCCTTTCCTACACCTGCACTAACCCCTAATGGCCGCCGCAACATCCCTCTCACTGTCCCTACTCTCGCGCGACTCTCCTGACTGGCTCCTACACTCGCGCGATCACTGCGCATGCGCGAGTGGTGGAGTAATGGCGGCGCTCTCTTCGCCGGCCGCCGGGACCTTAGAGACGCGACCGCGGCCTTAGCAACGGCCCGATCGCGTCCCCGGCAACCGGCCCGCTCACGGAGACAGCGCACCGCTCCCTGCAACGGCCCCCACCTTTGGGATGGCCGTCGGGTCTGCCGCAGGCCTCCGGCAGCACCCGGCATCTCTCCTGGCCACGGAGGCTCCCTAGGAGGACGCAGGGGGAAACAGGTGACCTGGCTACAGTTACATAGTTACATAGTAGATGAGGTTGAAAAAAGACGTACGTCCATCAAGTTCAACCTATGCTAAATTTAGACAACCGATACTTTATTCTAGATCTATACTTACATATTGATCCAGAGGAAGGAAAACAAAAAAACCCCATTAAGGGGAAAAATTAATTCCTTCCTGACTCCAAGAATTGGCAATCGGATTAATCCCTGGATCAACATCCTTCCCATGTATACTTATTTGGTATATCCCCCTATACCTTTCCCATCTAAAAAGATGTCCAACCTTTTTTTGAACAAATCTATTATATCTGCCATCAAAGTCTCCATGGGTAATGAATTCCACATTTTAACTGCCCTTACTGTAAAGAACCCTTTCCTTTGTTGCTGGTGAAATTTCCTTTCCTCCAACCTTAAGGGATGGCCCCGAGTCCTTTGTACTGCCCGTGGGACGAATAGTTCTGTTGAAAGCTCCTTGTATTGTATTTGAATATATTTGTATATAGTTATCATATCCCCTTTCAGACGCCTCTTTTCTAATGTGAATAAATCTAATTTAGCTAGCCTCTCCTCATAAGTTAGAACGTCCATCCCCTTTATTAATTTGGTGGCTCTTCTCTGCACTCTCTCTAGTTCCATAATGTCTTTTCTTAGGATTGGTGCCCAAAATTGTACTCCATATTCAAGGTGTGGTCTTACTAATGCTTTGTAAAGGGGCATAATTATGTTTACTTCCCTTCCATCCATTGTCCGTTTGATGCAAGATAAGATCTTGTTTGCCTTTGCAGCTACTGCATGACATTGGGCACTATTGCTAAGCCTGCTATCTACAAGCACTCCTAAATCCTTCTCCATCAAGGATTCCCCCAATATATCTCCATTTAATTTGTAAGTCGCCTTTTTATTCTTGCATCCCAAATGCATAACCTTACATTTATCTGTATTAAACCTCATTTGCCATTTACCTGCCCACATTTCCAGTCTCTCCAAGTCCTTCTGAAGAGAAATTACATTCTGCTCTGATTCTATTACCTTACACAATTTAGTATCATCAACAAAGATGGAGACTTTGCTCTCGATCCCAACCTCAAGGTCATTAATAAACAAGTTAAAAAGCAGGGGTCCCAGTACCGATCCTTGAGGTACTCCCCTCACGACTTTAGCCCAATCTGAAAAAGTTCCATTTATGACAACCCTCTGTTGTCTGTCCTTTAACCAGTTTTCAATCCAGGTGCATATATTATTACTGAGTCCAATTATTTATTAATATATTTTTGATTTCAGATTTACACCATAATGTTTTTTAAACTTGTGTATTTTTGGTGCTTGTTTTTTTTTTAGGTTGCCTATTGATTGCCATAGTGGCAAATCATGCCTTATTATATGGGCAGGGTGTACCACTGTGAGAATCTATGGGTAGAGGGTGGGGGTAGTTGCCCTGGGGAAGGTGGTTAGGCATCATGGGTGGGTAGTGGGGAGCAGGGTTAACCCCTTAATTACTATAGCGGGTACTAACCACTATAGTGGTTACAAGGTGACTGAGGGGTTAGGGCCTTAGTTTTTTTAATATAGTTATGTTGCTGCCACGGAGGATGAAGAGGATGTTGAGGGCGGCTTTGATCCTGGCAGGGGTAAGTGCAACTTTCATTTACTTTATGCTGGCTGGATAATTTTTTCTTTTTAATGGGTAAATAATCTATTATTCAGATCTGGATAATAGTAATTATTCCCATTATTGTACTGTATGTGTTGGGGGGGGTGGGGGAGGGGGGGTAGAGGAGGTGGGCAGTAGGGTTGTTGTATTTTAATGTTTCTTGGGGAAAGAGAGATTGGGTGGAGGGGGTAGTTGTCCCAGGGTGGGTGCGGTAGTGTTAGCTATGGTAGTGAAGGAATTAACGCCTCCCCCAACCTTCCCCCAACCTTCCCACCTGCCCTAACCACCCAACAGGAAAAGGTAAGGATTGATTATCCAGCCGCTCCGTAGAAAAAAAGTTAGGCACTCACCCGCAAAAAGGGTTCAAAATCAACTTTAATGGGCTACATAAAAAACAAACAGCACAAACTACTATCCCACGCGTTTGACGCCCACTATGGCGCTTTCTCAAGGAGTGACGAGATGGGAGAGGTCCTGGGTATTTTTTTTTTCTACGGAGCGGCTGGATAATGGATCCTTACCTTTTCCTGTTGTCATGTGAGAGGATCAGTTTTCACCACCGGATGTTCAAGGGAGATGCTTTTGGTAGCGTCAGGGCTGCAGCTGAAGGAAGGGGATCAAGGCGGTGTACCTATCATGAGTATAGTGTACTCCACACCGGGCATAGCCGGGGCTAAGGGGACTGAGTGATCGTACATCACAACTATCTGTCCCCACTGTGTCAAGCCCTCCTTGTTTCCCCCATTATCCTGCATCTACTCTGTAATTATACAGCCCTTTAACCCACATGTTCCGGTGTCAACTCCTGTGAGAATACAATATTCATTATTGCTTTTTAAGGCATTCTGACCTAAACTCTTGGAGCTTGTACACGGTTTTTTTTCTATGCCCTAACCACCCACCCTGGGGCAACTACCCCCTTCACCCACCCCCTGTTCCCCAAGAAACCCCATACTCTGGTGTAACCCCTTCATTGCCTTAGCGGTTAGCTGCTAAGTTAATGAAGCGGTTTTATTTACATTTTAATAATATAACAGTGTACAGTCACATGGGGTCTCCGGAGCAGAACCACATTAATTTCAGTTCCTGGGACCCTCTGCTTCCCTGCTTACACTTTTATTAAAATTTAAATAAAAACAGTGTGATCGCCTGTAAGAGCTGGGAAATGTGGCTCTCTCTATGCAGCTTCCTCCGTGCAGCTCTTATAGACTGCAGCCAGAACGCATGGGGGAGAACTATATATATATATATATATATATATATATATATATATATAGAGTTTGGGTCAACCTTGGAGATGGAAGACTGTGACCATATATGGCTGAGTGCTAAAGGATCCTCTATATGGAAAATAAAATGGCTATAAAATATTACGATTTTACCTTACACCAGAAAGACTCAAACATATACAAAACTCATCAGACAGGTTACATAGTAGATGAAGTTGAAAAAAGACATGTACATCAAGTTCAGCCTAAGGTATGCTACATTTAGAAGACTGTTACTTATCCTATATTTGTATTTCCAGTATTTTGATCCAGAGGAAGGCAAACATAAAACCTCAGTGAAACACCATCCAATGATGTCTCAAAAGAGGAAAATTAAATTCCTTATTTTTTGTTGGAGACAATGCAACCAAATTGGAACTACAGTATGGAACACTGTATGGTGGTCATGCCTTAAAATACAATATGATAATATTAATAGATAAAAATACGGGTATGAGAATACCTCTTGATCCATGGACATTAGTTTTCGTAAACATGTACCTGAGAAATATCACATTAAAAGGACATTGGTTTTCTTACAGCAGCGAGATATCTATAGTAGCAGCTTGGAAACAGTCTGAACATCCCAACAATAAACCTTTTATTAGTAAAGTTTGGGATGTATTATGGATGGAACAATTAACCAGTATGACCAACAATACTTAAGAAATGTTTATAGGGATATGGAATCTTTGGATATTAAAATCTCCCGATGAACCTATAATTTAGGAATGAGTCAAGTGTTATCAATACCGATTTGGTCTATAGGAAATTGAACACCGGGTCTTGAGTTATAGTTATTGCTATAAATAATAAAGAGAAAATAGGTGTTATCACCTAAGCACATTTCTCAAAAGCCTATCCCCAAATCCCCCTTACCCCACTCCTTTTATATCTCTTATTTCATTATTACAGTATGTACTTATTATTTATTTGCAAGTGAATGTTATGTTTACCTTTGTAACCCCTGTCCCTTTTTTTCTGTATTCCCAGAAAAAGTATGAAATCTTTAATAAAATTAAGTTTATGAAAAAAAAAAAAAAACAATCACCCCAAAATTTAGATTGGCTTTTGACAACAAAATTCTCGGAAAGCAGGCCAAATTGTTCAAAATGATTACACAGCATAAACTTATAGGAGTCCATATCAAAATGGATGAGAAGTAACTGTGCTAATTTGTATGTCATTACCCAGAATCCCTGGCTGCAGTGGAGACACTGTTTGCTAAGCGATAATGGGGACAGACAGGGTTGCAGACCTGCCCGAGACATGTGAATGCACACCACCACCAAAGTGGTATTTTTATTTGCGGTACGCTGTACAGTGGAGGGTTACTGTTATTTTTTTCCACCATAACGTTTTTATTGTCTTGGAATTTGCTAATTTTGCACATTTTCAGCCTTATCTGGAATAACTTAGCTCCTTTCTGAAATGGTTTGAACTTGGAAGCTTACAAAACTGCTCCAGGGAACTTTAAAAAAAAAATATTTTTTATAATTCTTTAAAGAAAACATGTTATCTTATATAATACTTTCAACAAGATAAATGTACTAGAGCCTATATATACAGTATTTCTGTATGTATAAGATGCTAAATAACACAATTACTTTGCTAACAAAATGGTATCTGAGTTGAATCATTCTGTTCGCAGCATAATGCAAATTGATTTAGTGGTTAAAATGAATCCTCTTACAAGTTGCTTAATGGTCGTAATGCAGACCCTTTGTGGAATATGAATTAATGATAATAATTATATGGGGAAATGATTTTTCAATTAAAATGTCTTTTTACAGACAAAATAGGATTTCTTTACAAATGCTTCCCCCAAACAGTTTGCCAGGGATTGTCATAAAGTGTTATAAATTACAGGCACAAAGTATTAAAGTGACAAATTTAAACATTACAAAAGTGATTTATTACATGAAAATGCATTATTCCAGCCCTAATGTTTGGAAAGTGCTTTTATTTTTGGTCTTACTGGTTTAAAAAGGATCAAGAAAAAGAGAAACCACCCGCTCAGCCGAAAAGTGTCTGACGTAAGGGGTGCACAGGGGTTTAGGTAATGATTAAAGAACACAAAATGGGGGTCACTACATCAGACACAGTGGACCTCTAGAACCCCTTTATAGTGCACTCTCCTAGGCCAATAGAGATCAAACTGACATAATGACAGTGTGACTAGTTTACAGGACTAGAAGGTTCTTGCGTTAGAACCTATAGAGAACCCCTTGTGAATGATATGCATCTAGTTAATATTTTAAAAATACTTTATTACAGACATACCCCGCATTAACGTACGCAATGGGACCGGAGCATGTATGTAAAGTGAAAATGTACTTAAAGTGAAGCACTCCCTTTTTCCCACTTTTGATGCACGTACTGTACTGCAATTGTCATATACGTGCATAACTGATGTAAATAACGCATGTGTAACAGGCTCTATAGTCTCCCCGCTTGCGCACAGCTTCGGTACAGGTAGGGAGTCAGTATTGCTGTTCAGGACGTGCTGACAGGCGCATGCGTGAGCTGCCGTTTGCCTATTGAACGAAATGTACTTACTCGCGAGTGTACTTAAAGTGAGTGTCCTTAAAGCGGGGTATGCCTGTATGTATAATCGTTAAAAAGAGATGGGGACCATAGCTAAGAGTGTTTATATGATGATCCTATAGTATTTCTTTGATATTATTCCTACTCATTGTATAAGAACGTTCGCTTGGGAGTATTGTTGGAGCTCCGATGTCTGTGATTTGTACTATGCGGAAAACTAATAAAACTATTTGAAATGAAAAAAAAAGAGAGATGGGGAATAACAACACACACATGACACAGACACTATACATTCACAATACATAAATACAGGGCTTAATATTTCCCTGATAATGTATATGAGTCCAAAAAAACGTTCATTTATAAAGTTATTGAGTGGTGATCTCCCTATGTTTATTTCAAGGTACTAATATCAAGGCATTATCTTTCGATCCTTACATATATACCTGATGCAAATGTATCTTGTGCAGAAAACACAAACTTATAAAAAGATAACATTTAAAAGGGCAAAATATTCGGATCAGAACACACTATTGCTCCTAAACCACCAGGAACAACAGAGGACAAAATAATCATCTGAATGAGGGATTCCTATTTACACCTTTTCTTTAATAAATTCATTTTTATCTTAGAGCTTACATCAGAAACATAATTCCCAGTGCAGCTAATAATAAAGAACATCAAAGCACCACAATTTGGTACACATACTTAGGTAGACCGAGTGTATGCATTCTACTGCATGTGTAGAACCGATACAAATTGCTTTGTGAGTTACGGAGGGGATAAAAACTGTAACCACGCCCCTTATGTTAATAAGGCAAGGTACTTAAACTTAGCCCGTACATGCCAGGCACCTCCCTCGAAAAAGCTTAAGACCAATCATTTTTTAGAGAAAGTGATACATTTCCATTTAAAAGTTTTATTAACTTTCAGACATCTTTTGTTATATATCTAATAACTTGTGGTTGCGGGCTACGATATGTAGGTCGTACCACTCGTTCACCATGCACTACATTCCTAAAGCATGGAGGAACATTCTGAATGGAGTCACAAATCACTCTTTGTCCAAACACTTTCTTCTTTGTCACAACAAAAGAACTATAGGTCTTAAAGTAATGGGCCTGGGACAAATCCCCTCTTCTTTTCTGGCGGCTGAGACAATTCAGTTTCAAGTGATTGGTTCAAATTGCTCAATCAGGACACTCTGCATTAGCTATAAATATACATGGCTACTACTCTTGGACATACCCCTGATGAAGTCAGTGCATCTGACGAAACGCGTAGGGCACAAGTCATCACGTCAGTGCCAGTCAGCTGTGTGAGAGGATTCCCCATTGAAGGAGCTAAAGGCAAAGAGAAGTGAGCCTAAAAGGTTCAGTGAAACAGTACATCCACAGTTATCCAGCTAAGGATTCGAGAGGTGACCGGACTCTGTGATTTTGGCAACCAGTCTACGGATCGTGGGATTCCTGGGTAATTGTACCTATGTATTATCTGTTTTATATAGTGTTCACTGATTGTAGTGTTCATGTGGTCAAAGTGTAATGGTACAGGGTGGTAATTGCAATTAATTCCAGTCCTACTCCCGGAAGAGGTTAACATGTCGTAGGACATACTTGAAAACGAGAGGTAACTCTCAATGTATTACTTCCTTGTAAAACATTTTATAAATAAATGTCCTATTTTTCACCCTCTGTAAAAATATAGATTTTTTAAAATGTTTTTTTGATTTAGTTCTTGCTTACATTTTACTTTACAGGTGACTCCTGAGGCCATAGGATCATTATCACTGCCAGAAAATCCCTCTTCCCATGCAGGGGAATCAGTGAAACCATGCAGGGTTATAGAGGAGCGTGCTGAAGGGCCTTTTCCACTTAAGGAACCACCAGATACAGCAGGGGCACCCTCTTACTCCGAGCATATTTCTGTAGATCTTGAGTATAACAGGTAGGTGTAATGTCATGAGAAACATTTTGTTGTCTTTCCAAACGTATGATACTACTAACCAGTTTCAACACATTCCCCAAACCATTGATTGTCCCCTTAGGTGGTGCAGCAAATGCCTTCTGGTGGCTATGAGCTGGGCAATGATAAAGCATGCACAGTATTTACACTAAAAGCAGGGTTTTTTTTGCATTAAATTGCCATACTTAACTAAAAATAATAGGAAAACAGTAAATCCAGATATCAGTTCAGTAGATACAGTAGGTGTAGATAGACACTATACATGTTTACATTGTGTTGAAAACCGTCATGTCAATCAAATTGAATGCATGATCAATGTAGTTGTCTAGGATACACATCCAATTTTAGTATTAATATTTATATTGGTCCAGAGGAAGACAAATAAAAAACCCCAGTGAAACCTCAGCCAATTGTGTCTCATAAGTGAAAAATAAATTAATATTACTCTGACTCCAATAATGGCAGATTTCTCCCAGTAATGATATCCTTCCTACTTTTAACTTATTTGGTATGTCTCTGTATACCTTTTTTTTTTTTAGAAAGATGTCTAACCTTTTCTTAACGAAATCTACAGTACAGTATTGTATTTGCCATCAGTACATTTTGTCTGCCCTTACTTTGCTATGTAGCTGGTGAAATCTCCTTTTCTCCAATTTTCAGGGACCCTGTTTGTACTGCCCTTAGGATGATGAGTTCATTTGGAAAGTTCCTTGCATTAAACTTAAATATACAGTATTTGTAAATGGTTATAATATCCGATCTTAAATGTCACTTTTTCTTAATGTAAAGAAGCATAATTTGGATAGCTTTTCCTCATTAGTCAGACCTTTCATCCCCTTTATTAATTTGGTACCTCTTCTATGCACTTTTACATTTCATAATGTAATTTTTAAGATGCAGTGCCCAAACGTGTACTCCATGTTCAAGTTATGGTCTTGCTAAGGATTTATACAGTGGCAAAATAATGCTGTTTTCCCTTCCATGCATACCTTGTTTTATGCATGATAATATACTAGTAAGTAGAGCTTGCTGTCTACGAGCACTCATAAATCCTATACCATTAAGGGATGTATTCTTGTTTGCCAGATGCATAACCTTACGTTTATCTGTATTAAACCTCAACTGCCATTAACCTGCCCAAGCTTCCAGTCTATTTAAGTCCTGTCGAGAAATCACATCCTGCTCTGATTTTACTACCTTACATAATTTAGTGTTGTCAGCAAAGATGGAAAATTTGCTCTCTATGCCAATCTCAAGATCAATAATAAACAATTTAAAAAGAAGTGACACCAGTACTGAACTTTGATGTACCCCACATACAACTTTAGCCCAATCTGAAACGATTCCATTTAGGATAACTGGCTGCTGTCTATCCTTCAACTACTTTTTAATCCAGGTGCAAATATATTCACCCGGAACAATTTCCTTTATTTTGTACACTAACCTCTGTGGAACCGTATGAAAAGTGTTTGAAAAATCAAAGTAGTCCACATCAACTGCATTCACCTGGTATAAATTCCTACTTACCTCATCAAAGAAACTATTTAGGTTAGTTTGGCATGACCTATCCCTAATAAATCCATTCCGTAACTAATGTTTGTTATCCAGCAGTTATTCCTGAATATTATCCCTTAATAAACACTCATTAGCTTCCCTTCAATTGGACCATTAATAAAAAAGACCACATTAACTGACTTACATAGTACATAGTTACATAGTAGATGAGGTTGAAAAAAGACGTACGTCCATCAAGTTCAACCTATGCTAAATTTAGACAACAGACACTTTATTCTATATCTATACTTACTTATTGATCCAGAGGAAGGCAAACAAAAAACCCCATAAAGGGGGAAAATTAATTCCTTCCTGACTCCAAGAATTGGCAATCGGATTAATCCCTGGATCAACATCCTTCCCATGTATACTTATTTGGTATATCCCTGTATACCTTTCCCATCTAAAAAGATGACCAACCTTTTTTTTGAACAAATCTATTGTATCTGCCATCACAGTCTCCATGGGTAATGAATTCCACATTTTAACTGCCCTTACTGTAAACAACCCTTTCCTTTGTTGCTGGTGAAATTTCCTTTCCTCCAACCTTAAGGGATGGCCCAGAGTCCTTTGTACTGCCCGTGGGATGAATAGTTCTTTTGAAAGCTCCTTGTATTGTCCCTGAATATATTTGTATATAGTTATCATATCCCCTCTTAGACGCCTCTTTTCTAATGTAAATAAATCTAATTTAGCTAGCCTCTCCTCATAAGTTAGAATGTCCATCCCCTTTATTAATTTGGTGGCTCTTCTCTGCACTCTCTCTAGTTCCATAATGTCTTTTCTTAGGATTGGTGCCCACAATTGTACTCCATATTCAAGGTGTGGTCTTACTAATGCTTTGTAAAGGGGCATAATTATGTTTACTTCCCTACCATCCATTGCCCGTTTGATGCAAGATAATATCTTGTTTGCCTTTGCAGCTACTGCATGACATTGGGCACTATTGCTAAGCCTGCTGTCTACAAGCACTCCTAAATCCTTCTCCATCAAGGATTCCACCAATATATTTCCATTTAATTTGTAAGTCGCCTTTTTATTCTTGCATCCCAAATGCATAACCTTACATTTATCTGTATTAAACCTCATTTGCCATTTACCTGCCCACGTTTCCAGTCTCTCCAAGTCCTTCTGAAGAGAAATTACATCCTGCTCTGATTCTATTACCTTACACAATTTAGTATCATCAGCAAAGATGGAGAATTTGCTCTCGATCCCAACCTCAAGGTCATTAATAAACAAGTTAAAAAGCAGGGGTCCCAGTACTGATCCTTGAGGTACTCCCCTCACGACTTTAGCCCAACCTGAAAAAGTTCCATTTATGACAACCCTCTGTTGTCTGTCCTTTAACCAGTTTTCAATCCAGGTGCATACATTATTACTGAGTCCAATTTTCTTTATTTTGTACACCAACCTCTTGTGTGAAACCGTATCAAAAGCCTTTGCAAAATCTAAGTAGACCACATCAACTGCATTACTCTGGTCTAAATTCCTACTTACCTCCTCAAAGAAACAAATAAGGTTAGTTTGGCAAGATCTAGCCTTCATAAATCCATGCTGACTATTACTAATAATTTTGTTTTCCATTAGGTATTCCTGAATATTATCCCGTATTAAACCTTCAAGTAGTTTACCTACTATTGAAGTCAGGCTTACAGGTCTGTAATTCCCCGGGTGTGATCTAGCTCCCTATTTAAATATAGACTTAAGAAGGGTTCTGTTTATTAATGGTACCAGTGGCCTAGCTAGACATGAGCGGGACCTCTCTCTCCCCCTCCTCCCCCATACCTACCTGTGAGTGGTCCAGTGTTAAACAGAGGATAAGCCGGCAGATGAATCAGCAGCTGTTACACAGACAGAGCAGGATAGCATTGGAGGAGCGCGCTCTAGTGGTTTGACCCAGAAGCCTTTCTTACTTCTGGTGTCTGCGCTAGAGCGTGCTCCTCCCCTGCTATCCTGCTCTGTCTGTGTAACAGCTGCTGATTCTTCTGCCGGCTTATCCTCAGTTTAACGCTGGGGGCCCACCATTGCATACCACCTCCCCCACCTGTCTGAAGATAGCGATCTAAGAGATGGAGAGAAATCATTCAAAAGCATGTGACACCCAAAGGCTCATCTATATTGTATGATGAAATTGCCCCTGAAGAGCCTAAATACTGGGTACTGCCAGGCAAGGCTGGGAACAGGAAACTCACCAAGTTAAGTAGGGCTGATAGAGCTATTGTAGCCAGGACAGACAATCTCATGGGTACGAGTTCCCTTATGTACCAGAGCCTATCATGCAAGAGATTGAAGATCAAAGAGATACATGTCTCAGGGACGCAGTCAGTGACTACTTATGGTTAAAAAGTGGTAGTACTGCTTATCATACAGAAGAAAAGATCTGTTCTCTCATGAAAGTATGGAGTACAGGGAGAAACATATGTATGCATAAAATTGTGTATAGGCCGGAGAATGGGCCTCTCCAATCTTACTTTGTGAAGGTCATAGACCATAATGGACGGGAAATAAGAAAGCCTGATACGCCATTACTATTAGTTGTGGATTCTCCATGTTGAGAGTTTCACTTTATTTCACCATCCAAGGTGGGTGGGTGTACAGCCTGTGATATATAAACACTGCATGATATTAACTGTCATTTGTATTTGTATAGGTTGTCCACCTGCAGGATGGCCCAGTAAATTTGGTCCAAGTGGGGACCATTGGATTCCACGAGAATGTGTGGTTTGGGCTATAGGTCTGCCCTCCACCTGGCAGTAATACCCACGTAAGGGCAGGTTGCCAGGAGCAATCATGGGTTTTCCCCACTTCAGGCAGTGCAGTGAGTCAGTGAAGGCAGTGTCACCAGGCTCTGTGTCCAATCAGAAGACACAGGGGCGGTGCCTGCTGGAGCTACTTAGTGTACTGCCACTTCCTAATTAGTTAGTCTGTCCCAAGAGTGAGGGGGGCAAGGTAACCCAGACCGAACTGCGAAGACTGTCAGGCTTGAGGCCTCCCTACGGGGAGTGAGTGGGTATACCGGATACCTCCTATCCTAAAAGAGGATAGGGGAAGAGCAGGACCCACTCTCAGTGCCCTAGGCTGGGAGTGAGGTCAGGGACATCCTGGAGGCAGACAGCTTGCTGTGTGATCTGGCTGCTGAATAGAAGAGACCAACAAAGATACTGCACTTTTACCTATACTCCTGCCTGAGAGTGAAGTATATCGGGCGGAGGGGAAGGAACATTCTCTTGCAGATTACTTCACCCCTTACAGATGGGGGTTGCACGAGATGGAGGTGCTGCACCAGTAAGAAAGTTTGAGGCACAACCCCAGAAGCCTGTCCTGTTATCCTCCATGTCATCGCAGGAGACTCAGGGCCCCCTGTTACCAGCAGGTATGCACCACACTAAGACACGTAGCCTGAGCAGTAGATTCCCAAGGAGACCCTATGTAAGAAGGATGGGGGGAAGGGAGGAGAATAAGGATTACATATACATCATTGAAGTTTGCTTGTAGGCCATCATAGCAGAAATCTGAGGATTGGGGTAATTTATTTAAGACACCATGCTTTTTATGATAGTAAAGCTTGGGTAACATAACATTATTTCCTTTAGTAAATATTGCAATATGATTAATGGGCATCAACATGGTGTGAATCTGAGAGGTGGTCATCATGACACAGTGCAGCATGGTGACCACCATTTAGTAAGGGCAGCTAGACTATAGCAATGATATTTTTAAGACTAACAAAAGCATGCCGTAGACAACCTCCCAATTTAATGTCATGCCACTTAATACAGTTGCACAACCATCTCAAAAAGGAGAACTTAATATATACAGTTACAGATGGTACCAAATGGAGATCCTATGCCGTATGTCTCAATGTTTTAGGGCGAGGGCTGATAGGATGGGAGCTGGTTGGCTGTTAGGTAGGAGATTGTTAGCAAACTAACTTTCAGAATCCTCAAATATATATACTTTCTTTCACTTCCATCTCCCGCTACCATTCATGGAAGAAAATAATGTATAATTAGATGAATTGGTTTCTGTGACATTTATACACAGCAGGATATGCATATCCTGCTTTGAAATACAAATATGAACTTGAAATTATTTTTCTCTTTACCCTCAACTTGATTGATATTTAAGTGTAGCAGAGCAGATGCGAAACACACACAATACTGTTCACTGCTGATTCACAATATGTTGTAAATCAAAGGATTTGGATTCAAGTACAAGTTGTGAGTGTGAAGGAATAATTTAGTAGTGATTACCACGTAATGACACATCATTGAAGGTTCTGGTAAAATATTGAAGTTGGCTTGTAGGTCATCAGCTGCAGAAATCTGAGTAGTGGGGTAATTCACAGTTAACAATGCATTACCTTCCATGTCTCTGGGAGCTGCTGTTCTGCTGTCCCCTGGGATAGAACGAACGGGGAACAGTAAGATGTTACAAAGCCAGAGTTGGTGGGGCTGACTGTTGCTGGGTCTAAGGTACAGAGGTAAAGACTATGGCGTAGCACTGCTGGGTATATTTGCCGGTATATTTTTCATCCGACCGCTGCTGTCAAGGACACATGTTTTTAATTTTCAAAGAAACTAATCAAAGGGATTTTTTTTTCATATAAATAATTATTACATGTGTTTGAGAAAGGTCATTTTATTTGTAAAATGTTCACTAATCTTTACTTGTAAACTACTGGAGCCACGGAGAATGGATCCTGGGCAACTCTGGTGCCTGCTTGTGCTAAACTAGAGCAAAACAAGTGCTAAACGGTGGCAATTGTGCACCAGATTTATCAAAGGAAAGAAAATACTGTTGATGTATTGAGTGTTTTTTCTTTGATCCCTCTAGTGGTTTTGTTTGACCCATTTTGCAAGTGAGAGACTCCTAAATAGACCCCTATGTGTCTATTAGGTGCATACTATTATGCACTTTCCTAATCATGTAGCACTGTATTTAGTAAGCAATGCTAAGAGTGACCCTACGGCCCAATGTCCTGAATGGGCTGTTAATGTTAAGGCGCCTTACAGCTTAACAATGCTTAATAAATGTGACCCTTTGTTCTGCTGGCTGTTAGAGATGGAGATGGGATGGAGATTAATATAACACATTGTTACCAATTACAGACTGCTTTTGTAGTTACGCATCCGCATATCATACAGAACATTACAGTAAAATATATAGCAAATAAAAATACCACTTGTGAGCACATTCACATCTCAGGGGCAAACCTGACACTCCCCATTATCTCTTAGCATACAATGCTCCCAACTTCAGGCAGGGATTCTGGGAAATTACATGCAAATGAGCACACAGTGCCAAAAGGTGGTACTGTGTGCTCATTTGCATGTCATTTCCCAGAATCCCTTGCTGCAGTGGAAGCGCTGTGTGCTGGGCGATAATGGTGAAAGACAGGGTTGCAGACCTGTCTAAGACATGCAAATGAGCATACAGTAATATTTATAGGAGAGAGAGAGAGAGAGAGAGAGAGAGAGAGAGAGAGAGAGAGAGAGAGAGAGAGAGAGAGAGAGTATATATATATGTATATATACAAACAAACCATCCAACAAAAACAATTATTAGCGCCAATATAATGTTTTAAATATGTGAGGAACAATGGATGTGGCAAACAGGGCATCAATGTATTGAAAATAAGTGTCCAGTGAATTTGAAGAAATCCAGTCCCAGTGAAGGGATTCCTATGTAGATGGCTGCAGCTTCTTAGTGGTCTAGCAAACCGCAGAATATCTAAAAGAGAAAGAACAAAAGAAGCGCAAGCTCCATAGCACAATACTGCATAAAAAAGTTAGAATTTAATGTTAAAATGGGTGGTACAGGATCTAGTGGACCTGCACTTACAAGATTAAAAAGAAAAACAGGCGTGTGGGAGTAAATCTCTATAAGGTGATATCACCAGATGCAAGATGGAGTCCGGAGCTGATACAGCTGGGCACAAGCAAGACGGATCTTTAGGCCTGGGACCCGGTGCGCCCGGCGGCGCGGGCAGCCACATGCGAGTTCCCCACCAGCAGGGGAATCCTGCCGAGCCGGCCTGTGGCGCGTCAGCCGCTATGGGATACAAGAGAATGGTGATCCTTAGCGTTGACGCGTCACGTGGTGTGGCTGTGAGCCAATGGGGAGGGGAGGCTTCAGGAGGAGGAGAGGCTTCGGGGAACGGGGAGGAGTGTGGAGTGAAAGCAGCGTGCGTGCCTGTCTGTGTGTGTGTATGTGTGTGTCTGAGTGCGTGAGTGCCTGCCTCTGTCTGTGTGTGTGTGTGTATGAGTGCCTGCGTGTGTGTGTGCCTGTCTGTGTGTATGTGCCTGTCTGTGTGTATGAGTGTGTGTGTGTGTTGCTTTACTTACCTTCAATCAGCAGCCCGAGCCGTGGAGGGAGGGGGGGGAGAGTAGCGGGTCCCTCTGCTCAAGCCACGCCTCCCCTCCCGCTCAAACCTCCCACTCCCGCCCACCTCCCGCTCCGGCTCCCGCTCCCTACAGACCGCATATCGCGATCTGTGTATGTCAGCGCCCCGCCTGTCTGTAGTGCGGGCGCGCTAACTCTGGGAGCGGGGCCTTAGCCTTAGGTCTGTGATAGCGTGTCTCCTGGTAGTAAAGCCTTCCAATGAAGGAAGCGTGAGCAGTCAGCACCTCTGATCAAATGATGTGCAGTCAAGCTTGATCCAGCGTCTGTGGTAATCAGCTCCTCTCGAGCAGAGAGAGAGAGAGAGAGTACAGACCTACGCACCCCGGCTTTTCTGTGTGATGACATCAGCCAACGTCCCAACGCGTTTCGTCATGTGAGGGAGTGAATTCCTCAGACGTATATATATATATATATTTTTTTTAAATTCCACATTTTTATTGTATTTTAAGGTACTAAATTATTTTAGTACAATTTTTCACATCTTACTAGCCTGCAACATGGGGAGTGTGACTAGGAGTTGGGGTGTTACATGGTGCACATATTTTAATGAAATGTATCACATTCTACACGAAATATAAGAAAGTAATCCTTACATCTGATGCAACTGCTTTTAAAAATGTAGCACTCATCAAAACACATTTTTCCCTTTTGGGGAAATGTTTGTTGGGAACAGTTAAAAAATTCACCTTGTACTGTAAGATTGCAATTAAAATGGTGCTGCATCTCAGAAATACAAATGTTAAACCAAAATACTATGATCCTATAATAAAAAAAATGTATTAGCATAATATGATGTAATTGAATTTATGGAACAATGTAACAGACTTTGGTGAGTATAGGAGTCGAGTTCTCAGGATCCAGTCCAGTAGTGTCATGGTATTTAGAACATAAAAATGAATGAGTAGTTGTATGATCACATATTAACTATATTGCTTTTTTTATGAGTTATTTTTCCATTCTACAGAGAAGAGGATAAATTACCGGCTATGCTATGAGTCAAAACATAAAGCTACCCGACCCTATAAAACCCATTAAAAAGGTCATAATCACTGAAATGAAAATAGATAGTTAGTGTATGTGCTGCACTATCGTGTGACCTCTTCACCATGCTTCGCTTAAGTAACCTGGACTCAGGTTTTCAGTCGTACATTTAATGGAAAAGACAAATC
Organism: Ascaphus truei; assembly: GCF_040206685.1. NCBI lineage: Eukaryota > Metazoa > Chordata > Amphibia > Anura > Ascaphidae > Ascaphus > Ascaphus truei. Next base: position 1,775,870 of record NC_134501.1, read on the forward strand.
AGCAGTCAGTCCGTCAGTGCATTGGAAAGAACTCGGAAGAGGTGCTAAAACCTGGGCAATTTCCCTCCAGCCCTGCACATTAGTGCGTTCCTATCACCCAGCGCTAGCCTCAAGAGCGCATGACAGCTACATATCTCTGCAATTTTCAGCCTGTTTGTTTTAACATTAGACTCGGAATGTTCCATTGTTCTGCAGTTTGGCAACATCAATGCCAAGGTATTATTCTACAAATGTTTTAGTGGCACCAAATACACAAATTGTACAGCTTGTAATGTAATAAAATCAGTTGGACTCGCAGAACATGCTGGTGAGTTTTGCACACAATGAGGCAGGGTCTGGCATTCTTCTAGTGCAGGGGTGGGCACCTCCAGTCCTCAATGGCCACCAACAGGTCAGGTTTTAAGGATATCCCTGCTTTAGCACAGGTGGCTCAGTCTAGATTGAGCCACCTGTGCTGATGCAGGGATATCCTGGAAACCCGACCTGTTGGTGAACGTTGAGGACTGGAGTTGCCCACCCCTGTTCTATTGGCTAATGTCGATGCCTTTGTATATGGGGTTATTTGTGTACGAATAACATAATCATTTCACATGTAAGTGAGCTATGTCTTTCTAATTGGGACTTTGTTGTGTGGACTCTCTGCTGGTTTACATTTTCCAGCTTTTAACAAGTTTTTTCTTAATACAGGACAATAGTTTTTTTTTTTCAGACCTGAAATGTCCAAGGTTATAGAAAGCCTGTTCCCCCCAGTAACCGGTTCAAAGAGTGACACAAGTGTGCAGAATCCACACTTCAGTGCATCTGAGCAAAACTTGATACAAAGTCCAATACTTCTTCAAAAAGATAATTGATGACACAAAGATCTGAATTAGAGGAATTAGAGGATATGTGACTATTAAAATGAAAACTTAGGCCCCGCTCACACAGCACGCTACACGACGTGCGCACACTTATGTGCGTGCGCGTGTTCGTCACAGACTCCTGGCGGCCAATGGTAGTGTTCAGTATTGAAACTACCATTGGCTGCAAAGTGCGGCGTCGACGCTGCTGCAGTCACAGGAGTCTTTTCAATCTGTGATCTCCGGCTGCAGCAGCGTGATGTCAGTTTCAGAAGCCAATCAATGTCCAGACGTTTATATCGATTTGGCTGCTGAAATTGACCAGTGTGGATTGGAAGATGACTGGTTCTTTAGACACACAAGCTCATAGATACACACACACGATTTATGCTTTTCTTTGATGTTTTATAGGTAATGAGACACAGAGAGAGGGGCCGCTTCTCTCTGATCTCTCTGCTGTAAGAGCTGTGCGGGGAGACTCAGAGAGGGGTCGCTTCTCTCTGATCTCTCTGCTGTAAGAGCTGTGCAGGGAGACACAGAGGGAGGGACCGCTTCTCTCTGATCTCTCTGCTGTAAGAGCTGTGCGGGAGACACAGAGAGGGACCGCTTCTCTCTGATCTCTCTGCTGTAAGAGCTGTGCAGGGAGACACAGAGAGAGGGACTGTTTCTCTCTGATCTCTCTGCTGTAAGAGCTGTGCGGGGCGACACAGAGAGAGGGGCTGCTTCTCTCTGATCTCCCTGCTGTGAGAGCTGTGCAGGAGACACAGAGAGAGGGGCCGCTTCTCTCTGATCTCTGCTGTAAGAGCTGTGCGGGGAGACACAGAGAGAGGGACCGCTTCTCTCTGATCTCTCTGCTGTAAGAGCTGTGCAGGGAGACACAGAGAGAGGGGCCACTTCTCTCTGATCTCTGCTGTAAGAGCTGTGCGGGGAGACACAGAGAGAGGGACCGCTTCTCTCTGATCTCTCTGCTGTAAGAGCTGTGTAGGGAGACACAGAGAGAGGGGCCACTTTTCTCTGATCTCTCTGATATAAGAGCTGTGCGGGGAGATACAGAGAGAGGGACTGCTTCTCCCTAATCTCTCTGCTGTAAGAGCTGTGCGGGGAGACACAGAGAGATGGGCCGCTTCTCTCTGATCTATCTGCTGTAAGAGCTGTGCGGGGAGACACAGAAAGAGGGGCCGCTTCTCTCTGATCTCTCTGGTGTGAGAGCTGTGCGGGGAGAGACAGAGAGGGGTCGCTTCTCTCTGATCTCTCTGCTGTAAGAGCTGTGCAGGGAGAGACAGAGAGACGGACCGCTTCTCTCTGATCTCTCTGCTGTAAGAGCTGTGCGGGGAGACACAGAGAGAGGGACCGCTTCTCTCTGATCTCTCTGCTGTAAGAGCTGTGCGGGGAGACACAGAGAGAGGGACCACTTCTCTCTGATCTCTCTGCTGTAAGAGCTGTGCAGGGAGACACAGAGAGAGGGAGCGCTTCTCTCTGATCTCTCTGCTGTAAGAGCTGTGCAGGAAACACAGAGAGAGGGACTGCTTCTCTCTGATCCCCATGCTGTAAGAGCTGAGCGGGGAGAGACAGAGAGGGGGACCGCTTCTCTATGATCTCTCTGCTGCAAGAGCTGTGCGGGGAGACACAGAGAGAGGGACCGCTTCTCTCTGATCTCTCTGCTGTAAGAGCTGTGCAGGGAGACACAGAGAGAGGGGCCACTTCTCTCTGATCTCTCTGATATAAGAGCTGTGCGGGGAGATACAGAGAGAAGGACTGCTTCTCCCTAATGTCTCTGCTGTAAGAGCTGTGCAGGGAGACACAGAGAGAGGGGCCGCTTCTCTCTGATCTATCTGCTGTAAGAGCTGTGCGGGAGACACAGAGAGAGGGACCGCCTCTCTCTGATCTCTCTGCTGTAAGAGCTGTGCGGGGAGACACAGAGAGAGGGACCGCTTCTCCCTCATCTCTCTGCTGTAAGAGCTGTGCGGGGAGACAAAGAGAGAGGGACCGCTTCTCTCTGCTCTCTCTGCTGTAAGAGCTGTGCGGGGAGACACAGAGAGAGGGACCGCTTCTCTCTGATCTCTCTGCTGTAAGAGCTGTGCGGGGAGACACAGAGAGAGGGGCCGCTTCTCTCTGATCTTTCTGCTGTTAGAGCTGTGCGGGGAGACACAGAGAGAGGGGCCGCTTCTCTCTGATCTCTCTGCTGTAATAGCTTGGCAGGGAGACAGAGATAGGGACCGCATCTCTCTGATCTCTCTGCTGTAAGAACTGTGCGGGGAGACAGAGAGAGGGGCCGCTTCTCCCTTATCTCTCTGCTATAAGAGCTGTGCGGGGAGACACAGAGAGAAGGACCGCTTCTCTCTGATCTCTCTGCTGTAAGAGCTGTGCGGGAGACACAGAGAGAGGGACCGCTTCTCTCTGATCTCTCTGCTGTAAGAGCTGTGCGGGGAGACACAGAGAGAGGGACCGCTTCTCTCTGATCTCTCTGCTGTAAGTGCTGTGCGGGGAGACACAGAGAGGAGTCGCTTCTCTCTGATCTCTCTGCTGTAAGAGCTGTGCGGGGAGACAGAGAGAGAGGGACCGCTTCTCTCTGATCTCTCTGCTGTAATAGCTGTGTGGGGAGACAGAGAGAGAGGGACCGCTTCTCTCTGATCTCTCTGCTGTAATAGCTGTGTGGGGAGACACAGAGAAAGGGGCCGCTTCTCGCTGATCTCTCTGCTGCAATAGCTGTGTGGGGAGACACAGAAAGAGGGGCCGCTCCTCTCTGATCTCTCTGCTGTAAGAGCTGTGTGGGGAGACACAGAGAGAGGGGTCGCTTCTCTCTGATCTCTCTGCTGTAAGAGCTGTGTGGGGAGACACAGAGAGAGGGGCCGCTTCTCTCTGATCTCTCTGCTGTAAGAGCTGTGCGGGAGACACAGGGAGAGGGGCCGCTTCTCTCTGATCTCTCTGCTGTAGGAGCTGTGCGGGGAGACACAGAGAGAGGGACCGCTTCTCTCTGATCTCTCTACTGTAGGAGCTGTGCGGGGAGACACAGGGAGAGGGGCCGCTTCTCTCTGATCTCTCTGCTGTAAGAGCTGTGCGGGAGACACAGAGAGAGGGACCGCTTCTCTCTGATCTCTCTGCTGTGAGAGCTGTGCGGGGAAACACAGAGAGGGACCGCTTCTCTCTGATCTCTCTGCTGTAAGAGCTGTGCGGGGAGACACAGAGAGAGGGACCGCTTCTCTCTGATCTCTCTGCTGTAAGAGCTGTGTGGGGGGACACAGAGAGAGGGACCACTTCTCTCTGATCTCTCTGCTGTAAGAGCTGTGCGGGGAGACACACAGAGAGGGACCACTTCTCTTTGATCTCTCTGCTGTAAGAGCTGTGCGGGGAGACACAGAGAGGGGGACCGCTTCTCTCTGATCTCTCTGCTGTAGGAGCTGTGCGGGGAGACACAGAGAGAGGGACCGCTTCTCTCTGATCTCTCTGCTGTGAGAGCTGTGCGGGGAGAGACAGAGAGAGGGACCGCTTCTCTCTGATCTCTCTGCTGTAAGTGCTGTGCGGGGAGACACAGAGAGAGGGACCGCTTCTCTCTGATCTCTCTGCTGCAATAGCTGTGTGGGGAGACACAGAGAGAGGGACCGCTTCTCTCTGATCTCTCTGCTGTGAGAGCTGTGCGGGGAGACACAGAGAGAGGGACCACTTCTCTCTGATCTCTCTGCTGTAGGAGCTGTGCGGGGAGACACAGAGAGAGGGACCGCTTCTCTCTGATCTCTCTGCTGTGAGAGCTGTGTCTTCTGATTGTTCTATAGCTATTTTGTTTATATAGCTAAGGAGGTAATGCATTAAACTGAAATAGTGCTGATCCGGGCACTGTCACACATAATAGTGCTGATCCGGGGCACTATCACACACAATTGTGCTGATCCGGGGCACTATCATAGTGCTGATCCGGGCTCTTTAACACACAATAGTGCTGATCCGGGGCACTATCACACACAATAGTGCTGATCCGGGCTCTTTCACACACAATAGTGCTGATCCGGGCTTTATCACACACAATGGTGCTGATCCGGGGCACTATCACACACAATAGTGCTGATCCGGGGCACTGTCACACACAATGGTGCTGATCCGGGGCACTATCACACACAATGGTGCTGATCCGGGGCACTATCACACACAATAGTGCTGATCCGGGGCACTATCACACACAATAGTGCTGATCCGGGCTTTATCACACACAATGGTGCTGATCCGGGGCACTATCACACACAATAGTGCTGATCCGGGGCACTGTCACACACAATGGTGCTGATCCGGGGCACTATCACACACAATTGTGCTGATCCGGGGCACTATCATAGTGCTGATCCGGGCTCTTTCACACACAATAGTGCTGATCCGGGGCACTATCACACACAATAGTGCTGATCCGGGCTCTTTCACACACAATAGTGCTGATCCGGGCTTTATCACACACAATGGTGCTGATCCGGGGCACTATCACACACAATTGTGCTGATCCGGGGCACTATCATAGTGCTGATCCGGGCTCTTTCACACACAATAGTGCTGATCCGGGGCACTATCACACACAATAGTGCTGATCCGGGCTCTTTCACACACAATAGTGCTGATCCGGGCTTTATCACACACAATGGTGCTGATCCGGGGCAATATCACACACAATAGTGCTGATCCGGGGCACTGTCACACACAATGGTGCTGATCCGGGGCACTATCACACACAATGGTGCTGATCCGGGGCACTATCACACACAATAGTGCTGATCCGGGGCACTATCACACACAAATGTGCTGATCCGGGGCACTGTCACACACAAATTGGGAGTTTCCATATAATTATTCTTCAATCTGCACTTTTGCAGTTTAAAGAAAAAAAACCCCTTGAAACTTTTTTGTTCTAATTGTATGTTATACTTATGTGTGCCTATTAGATTAAATGTATGTGGCTTCATAATCCTCTGTCCTCAAATGTAAAATAGACACGATAAAAATATCAACCGCAAAGTAATTCCCAAAAACAAAAAGCTTTTGAAATGATGTTGGAGTGTGCGCATGCACTGAAATGATGTTGGAGTGTGCGCATGCACTGAAATGATGTTGGAGTGTGCGCATGCACTGAAATGATGTTGGAGTGTGCGCATGCACTGAAATGATGTTGGAGTGTGCGCATGCACTGAAATGATGTTGGAGTGTGCGCATGCACTGAAATGATGTTGGAGTGTGCGCATGCACTGAAATGATGTTGGAGTGTGCGCATGCACTGAAATGATGTTGGAGTGTGCGCGTGCATTGAAATGATGTTGGAGTGTGCGCATGCACTGAAATGATGTTGGAGTGTGCGCATGCACTGAAATGATGTTGGAGTGTGCGCATGCACTGACATGATGTTGGAGTGTGCGCATGCACTGACATGATGTTGGAGTGTGCGCATGCACTGAAATGATGTTGGAGTGTGCGCATGCACTGAAATGATGTTGGAGTGTGCGCATGCACTGAAATGATGTTGGAGTGTGCGCATGCACTGAAATAATGTTGGAGTGTGCGCATGCACTGAAATGATGTTGGAGTGTGCGCATGCACTCACATGATGTTGGAGTGTGCGCATGCACTGAAATGATGTTGGAGTGTGCGCATGCACTGAAATAATGTTGGAGTGTGCGCGTGCACTGAAATGATGTTGGAGTGTGCGCATGCACTGAAATGATGTTGGAGTGTGCGCATGCACTGAAATGATGTTGGAGTGTGCGCATGCACTCACATGATGTTGGAGTGTGCGCATGCACTGAAATGATGTTGGAGTGTGCGCATGCACTGAAATGATGTTGGAGTGTGCGCATGCACTGAAATGATGTTGGAGTGTGCGCGTGCATTGAAATGATGTTGGAGTGTGCGCATGCACTGAAATGATGTTGGAGTGTGCGCATGCACTGAAATGATGTTGGAGTGTGCGCATGCACTGACATGATGTTGGAGTGTGCGCATGCACTGACATGATGTTGGAGTGTGCGCATGCACTGAAATGATGTTGGAGTGTGCGCATGCACTGAAATGATGTTGGAGTGTGCGCATGCACTGAAATGATGTTGGAGTGTGCGCATGCACTGAAATAATGTTGGAGTGTGCGCATGCACTGAAATGATGTTGGAGTGTGCGCATGCACTCACATGATGTTGGAGTGTGCGCATGCACTGAAATGATGTTGGAGTGTGCGCATGCACTGAAATAATGTTGGAGTGTGCGCGTGCACTGAAATGATGTTGGAGTGTGCGCATGCACTGAAATGATGTTGGAGTGTGCGCATGCACTGAAATGATGTTGGAGTGTGCGCATGCACTGAAATAATGTTGGAGTGTGCGCATGCACTGAAATGATGTTGGAGTGTGCGCATGCACTCACATGATGTTGGAGTGTGCGCATGCACTCACATGATGTTGGAGTGTGCGCATGCACTGAAATAATGTTGGAGTGTGCGTGTGCACTGAAATGATGTTGGAGTGTGCGCATGCACTGAAATGATGTTGGAGTGTGCGCATGCACTGAAATGATGTTGGAGTGTGCGCATGCACTGAAATGATGTTGGAGTGTGCGCATGCACTGAAATGATGTTGGAGTGTGCGCGTGCACTGAAATGATGTTGGAGTGTGCGCATGCACTGAAATGATGTTGGAGTGTGCGCATGCACTGAAATAATGTTGGAGTGTGCGCGTGCACTGAAATGATGTTGGAGTGTGCGCATGCACTGAAATAATGTTGGAGTGTGCGCATGCACTGAAATGATGTTGGAGTGTGCGCATGCACTGACATGATGTTGGAGTGTGCGCATGCACTGAAATGATGTTGGAGTGTGCGCATGCACTGAAATGATGTTGGAGTGTGCGCATGCACTGAAATGATGTTGGAGTGTGCGCATGCACTGAAATGATGTTGGAGTGTGCGCATGCACTGAAATGATGTTGGAGTGTGCGCGTGCACTGAAATGATGTTGGAGTGTGCGCATGCACTGAAATGATGTTGGAGTGTGCGCATGCACTGAAATGATGTTGGAGTGTGCGCATGCACTGAAATAATGTTGGAGTGTGCGCATGCACTGAAATGATGTTGGAGTGTGCGCATGCACTGAAATGATGTTGGAGTGTGCGCATGCACTCACATGATGTTGGAGTGTGCGCATGCACTGAAATGATGTTGGAGTGTGCGCATGCACTGAAATAATGTTGGAGTGTGCGCGTGCACTGAAATGATGTTGGAGTGTGCGCATGCACTGAAATGATGTTGGAGTGTGCGCATGCACTGAAATGATGTTGGAGTGTGCGCATGCACTGAAATAATGTTGGAGTGTGCGCATGCACTGAAATGATGTTGGAGTGTGCGCATGCACTCACATGATGTTGGAGTGTGCGCATGCACTGAAATGATGTTGGAGTGTGCGCATGCACTGAAATAATGTTGGAGTGTGCGCGTGCACTGAAATGATGTTGGAGTGTGCGCATGCACTGAAATAATGTTGGAGTGTGCGCATGCACTGAAATGATGTTGGAGTGTGCGCATGCACTGACATGATGTTGGAGTGTGCGCATGCACTGACATGATGTTGGAGTGTGCGCATGCACTGAAATGATGTTGGAGTGTGCGCATGCACTGAAATGATGTTGGAGTGTGCGCATGCACTGAAATGATGTTGGAGTGTGCGCATGCACTGAAATGATGTTGGAGTGTGCGCATGCATTGGAATGATGTTGGAGTGTGCGCATGCACTGAAATGATGTTGGAGTGTGCGCATGCACTGAAATGATGTTGGAGTGTGCGCGTGCACTGAAATGATGTTGGCGTGTGCGCGTGCATTGAAATGATGTTGGAGTGTGCGCATGCACTGAAATGATGTTGGAGTGTGCGCGTGCACTGAAATGATGTTGGAGTGTGCGCATGCACTGAAATGATGTTGGAGTGTGCGCATGCACTGAAATGATGTTGGAGTGTGCGCATGCACTGAAATGATGTTGGAGTGTGCGCGTGCACTGAAATGATGTTGGAGTGTGCGCGTGCATTGAAATGATGTTGGAGTGTGCGCATGCACTGAAATGATGTTGGAGTGTGCGCATGCACTGAAATGATGTTGGAGTGTGCGCATGCACTGAAATGATGTTGGAGTGTGCGCATGCACTGAAATAATGTTGGAGTGTGCGCGTGCACTGAAATAATGTTGGAGTGTGCGCATGCACTGAAATGATGTTGGAGTGTGCGCATGCACTGAAATGATGTTGGAGTGTGCGCATGCACTGAAATGATGTTGGAGTGTGCGCATGCACTGAAATGATGTTGGAGTGTGCGCGTGCACTGAAATGATGTTGGAGTGTGCGCGTGCATTGAAATGATGTTGGAGTGTGCGCATGCACTGAAATGATGTTGGAGTGTGCGCATGCACTGAAATGATGTTGGAGTGTGCGCATGCACTGACATGATGTTGGAGTGTGCGCATGCACTGACATGATGTTGGAGTGTGCGCATGCACTGAAATGATGTTGGCGTGTGCGCATGCACTGAAATGATGTTGGAGTGTGCGCATGCACTGAAATGATGTTGGAGTGTGCGCATGCACTGAAATGATGTTGGAGTGTGCGCATGCACTGAAATGATGTTGGAGTGTGCGCATGCACTGAAATGATGTTGGAGTGTGCGCATGCACTGAAATGATGTTGGAGTGTGCGCATGCACTGAAATGATGTTGGAGTGTGCGCATGCACTGAAATGATGTTGGAGTGTGCGCATGCACTGAAATGATGTTGGAGTGTGCGCATGCACTGAAATGATGTTGGAGTGTGCGCGTGCACTGAAATGATGTTGGAGTGTGCGCGTGCATTGAAATGATGTTGGAGTGTGCGCATGCACTGAAATGATGTTGGAGTGTGCGCATGCACTGAAATGATGTTGGAGTGTGCGCATGCACTGAAATGATGTTGGAGTGTGCGCATGCACTGAAATGATGTTGGTGTGTGCATGCACTTAAATGATGTTGGTGTGTGTGCATGCACTGAAATGATGTTGGTCTGTGCGCATGCACTGAAATGATGTTGGTGTGTGCGCGTGCACTGACATGATGTTGGAGTGTGCGCATGCACTTAAATGATGTTGGTGTGTGTGCATGCACTGAAATGATGTTGGAGTGTGCGCATGCACTGAAATGATGTTGGTCTGTGCGCATGCACTGAAATGATGTTGGAGTGTGCGCATGCATTGGAATGATGTTGGAGTGTGCGCATGCACTGAAATGATGTTGGAGTGTGCGCATGCACTGAAATGATGTTGGTCTGTGCGCATGCACTGAAATGATGTTGGAGTGTGCGCATGCACTGAAATGATGTTGGTCTGTGCGCATGCACTGAAATGATGTTGGTGTGTGCGCATGCACTGAAATGATGTTGGAGTGTGCGCATGCACTGAAATGATGTTGGTCTGTGCGCATGCACTGAAATGATGTTGGAGTGTGCGCATGCACTGAAATGATGTTGGTGTGTGTGCATGCACTGAAATGATGTTGGAGTGTGCGCATGCACTGAAATGATGTTGGAGTGTGCGCATGCACTTAAATGATGTTGGAGTGTGCGCATGCACTTAATGGTCTTGTATGAAGAAAGACAATTGATGTCTGTTTTCATAAGACGTGTCCAGTTTTCTCTCCAAATTGGTGGCAGTGTAATTATTATGGTTCTTGGAAGCGGTGAATTGGAGCCAGGCACTAATGTTTCTCAACCAGGGTTCCTAGGAACACTTGTGTTCCCCGGGCTTCCCTAAAGGGTTCATTACAATTTTCAGGTCATTTGAACATTGTACCAAATACAGAAAAAATTACAATGCATCTGATCTCAGAGGCGATATTAGAGAGGAAAAAAACACAAAAAACACAGCGCACGACGCTCATAGTGCATTAAAAATTATATTGACATAAACAATATTGAAGGTGAGTAATATGCGTACATCAAAGTAATAATAAACAGGCAATATTGGGATAATGTTACCCAACACCACGTGGAAGCCAGATCAGATGTCCTCACATGAGGATGGAAGCTGGTTCCTCTCACACCGGTTCCTGTTCAGGTAAGTGGGAAGTCTTTGATAGTCCTTGCTCCCAAAAGTGAGTCAACACGTTAGCAACCCTCCTTTAGATCGCTGCTTTGGACGGAGCTCCACACCAGCTGAGATCCTCTCTCTCACCCCTCTCCGTTGGAACACTTCCGGGTTGGTGACGTCACCGCGGGGTTTCTCTCCGATACTGGCGCCGGTTACACTGGGTATGCTCGTCGTAGTGGGGCAGTAAAGTTAGAATATGAAGAAACCTACGGGTTTCAAAACGCGTTGGAAGAGCCTAGAGCAGTATTATTTCTAACTTTACTGCCCCACTACGACGAGCATACCCAGTGTAACCGGCGCCAGTATCGGAGAGAAACCGATGAGCGTCGTGCGCTGTGTTTTTTGTGTTTTTTTCTATTAGTTAAAGGGGGTTCCTGAGCCTTCCCTTCTACCGCAGCTGCAGACGCTCCAATTAACCAAGGTCACGTATCCCAATCTATATTCATCACTTCACTATTAACATTAGTTGCGCACTTTTTTCTTCACGATATTAGAGAGGGTTGGGGTTCCTTACAATGTGTCTGATCTCAGGCGCGCTATTCAAGAAGGGTGGGGTTCCTTACAATGTGTCTGATCTCAGACACTATTAGAGAGGGTTGGGGTTCCTTACAATGCATCTGATCTCAGACACGCTATTAGAGAGTGTTGGGGTTCCTCAGAATTTCACACTAAAAATAGGGTTCTTTAACCAAAAAAAGGTTGGAAACCATTGACCCTGTTCTAAAGAACTTCCTGCTAAAATTTTAGGACTTCATTCTTATTTGGTGAAATATTTTATGTTTTTTATTTAGCTGGTTCTATGACAGGGAGGTTGCATGTAAAATATATGTATATTGTTATAGGGTGGGGGAGGGCAAAGATAAACAATAATCACTGTCTAAACAAAAGAATACCTGTCTCCACTGCACTCGTAGGCAATAAATTCTCAGCTGGATTGGCATTCAAAATAATTAATTTCACAGAGATAAAAAGAGATACAAAAAGAGGGGGTTGGGGTTCCTTACAATGTGTCTGATCTCAGGCGCGCTATTCAAGAAGGGTGGGGTTCCTTACAATGTGTCTGATCTCAGACACTATTAGAGAGGGTTGGGGTTCCTTACAATGCATCTGATCTCAGACACGCTATTAGAGAGTGTTGGGGTTCCTCAGAATTTCACACTAAATATAGGGTTCTTTAACCAAAAAAAGGTTGGAAACCATTGACCCTGTTCTAAAGAACTTCCTGCTAAAATTTTAGGACTTCATTCTTATTTGGTGAAATATTTTATGTTTTTTATTTAGCTGGTTCTATGACAGGGAGGTTGCATGTAAAATATATGTATATTGTTATAGGGTGGGGGAGGGCAAAGATAAACAATAATCACTGTCTAAACAAAAGAATACCTGTCTCCACTGCACTCGTAGGCAATAAATTCTCAGCTGGATTGGCATTCAAAATAATTAATTTCACAGAGATAAAAAGAGATACAAAAAGACATGCACCTGATGATGGGGATCCCCTCGGAACGTGCGTGTCTTTTTGGATCACAGTGAAATAAATTATTCTGAATGCCGATTTGGCTGAGAAATTATTGCTACGAGTGCAGGGGAGACGGGTATTCTTTTGATGAGCAGATTAAAAGTCACCTTGGGATTTGCTCAATTCTCCATTTCTTGAAGAAAGATATAAGCGGATGCCCCTATAATTAATAATAGCATATTCTTGTATAGCGCTGCTAGTTTTACGTTGCGCTTTGCAGAGACATTTTGTAGGCACAGTCCCTGCCCCGTGGAGCTTACAATCTGTTTTTGGTCCCTGCGGCACAGGAAGATATAGGGACTTGCCCAATGTCACAGGGAGCCGACACGGGGAATTGCACCGGGTTCCCCTGCAATACATGCTCTTTTTTGTTACCCAGGATTGAAGCACGGGGTCTCCGGAGCTGAACCCCATTAATTTCAGCTCCAGGAACCCCCTGCTTCCGGAGATACTTACTTCCGTATTAGGTACTGGCAGCCTCTCTTCTCGGCTACCAGGGATCACATAATCGCCGCTGTTCAAAGCTCCCGCGGTCCAATAGGAAGCCGTGACATAATCAGGTGCAGCTTCCTATTGGCCGCGTGACGCGGAAGCTTTAAACTTTATAAGCACAGCTAGCTCAGCCGGAGCGGTTACCAACACCTACTACGGAGGTAAGTATCTCTGGAAGAAGATGGTTCCAGGAGCTGAAATTAATGGCATTCAATTCTGGAGACCCACTGCTTCAATCCCAAGTAAAAAAAATAAAATAGCATTGACCACTTCATGCAGTCGTCAAAAAATACTTTTAACGCGTTTTGTCATTTCACAGGATGTTACTGCAGTTCTTTCAGTGTCTATGGATCTATTCTCCTGTATTCTCGTGGTTGTGGGGTGTTTGTTAAACTGCCAGTAGCATCATGTTTACAGAAGTTGTAAAAGTGAGAGATATTGCTGTGGGGCTGCAGAGCAAATATTGTAGATGCAGAATGTCTAACACAAAAAGCATAAACTGTAGTGACACGCGGGGACATTGCATGGTTTGTACAGCACAGCAGGGAACAGAGATTTAGACAAACATGGGCAGACTCTGAGATACAGTATCATTGGACTGCATCTTTGGAAGAGACTTAGGCCCATAATATAGTGGACGCGCTTGCTGCACCGTGCGCGCGCGGCACTTATAATTGGCTGTGGTTAGCCAGCCATTGTATGCTAGGGCCGCGCGCGCGCATGGCAGTGAGTGTGGAGCCGGGCGATCGGGGGGAAGACTCTGAAAAGTAAGTATGCGCGCCGCTACCACTCATGGTCTGCAGTGTACGTGTGTGTATGTGTGTGTATACTGTATATATGTGTATGTGTGCATGTATATTTATCAAAGTTGTACAATATTAATAAATAATTTATTCTCACAGCATGTCTTTTTTTTTAATTTTTAATACACAGACACACACACACACACACACACACACACACACACACACACACACACACACACACACACACACACACACACACACACACACACACACACACACACACACACACATACAGAGCTTCCCAGTGACACACAAACACACAGTGACACACACACACAATGACACACACACACACACAGTGACACACACAGTACCTTCCAAGCCTGTCACTCAAAGAAGCACAGACCTTACACACAAAAAGTGTGCGTCACGTGCACGAGCGTTTGCACAGGCGCGCGCGCCCACTATAGTACGGGCCTTAGTAAGTTTGTGTTCTGTGATTTCAGTGACCAGCTTTTCTGAAGTTCCAATAATAAAGCAAATAACAGATTCAGAATTAATATTCTACAAGGTATTTCTAACAAGAAACAATCACTTGTAAATGTTCAAAAATAGCATGCTTTCCATATTGCAGAATATTGGTTCTCCAGTATTTATTTATAAACAACTTACCTGCTCAAGCGCTAAACACAACACAATTAGCCCCTATTCATTAAACTGTGATAGCGCTGATACAGCTAAATTGCACAGAAAGCCATTGAAGTCAACAGGGCATTCAGTGTGACAGCGCCAGATTGGCGATATTGCCGTTTACAGAATAATGGCCACTGAGAAGTAAGACTTTTGAACTAAAGGAAATAAATATTTGTAGCAACTAAATATGAAAGAATATGTATTTTAAAAAACATGGTTTTGGTAATCCCTATATTCACTTAATATACTAAACTCTCCAGTCAGGGCCCTCAACTCCAGTCCTCAAGACCCCTAACAGGTCAGGTTTTTAGGATATCCCTGTTTCAGCACAGGAGGCTCAATCAGTGGCTCCGTATTCATCTGAGCCACAGATTGAGCCACCTGTGTTGATGCAGGGATATCCTTAAAACCTGACTTGTTGGGGGGTCTTGGGGACTGGCGTTGAGAACCCCAGCTTTACGTGGCCTTAGGGGCTCATATTATTTCAACAGTTGCACACGGGGTTGCTAGCCATTCCTCAATACTACTCTCTCCTCCTTTAACTTGACAGACACATTTACTTCATTTTGACGATGACTAAGAAGGACTCTTATGTTCATTCCAATTTAGCCACCCAGCCATCACTTGGAGATACTGATTTTATACAAATTTTCCAGGAGGGAGTATGTCTCATATCTCAACTAGGAGAGGGAATTGTTACAGCTTAAGAAAACATCTATAAATCAGATACTTATGGTCCTGTCATACAAGAAACAAAATAACTGTAAAGTATCAGAATAAATGATGTAGAATCAATGGTAAAAATAAATGAGGAGCTATGGGTGACCTAAATTGATATTGACAATACAACAACAGTAGCGATCTGTACTTGATTATACTTGTCATAACCACGGGGGAGCTTGATGCATGCCAACACTTTGTCATTTTAGGGAAGCTCTGAAATGTGTCATTTCTGTAAATCACATGTAAGTCGTTGTTTCTGCATGTGGGACCATGCATTCAAAATGCCACAAATACTATTGTACTGTAGCTACAGGGCTGTAAAAGTCATTTCTCCTGGACGTGTCAGGAAAACGGAAAACATTATCAACAACGTAGCTGGTGTTAGTTTGAGCAGATAATCTTTGCGGTAACAAAACAACTGATTTTTAACTAGTTCATCTTTGCAGGGACATTTGTTCTTACAATTCCATACAGATGTTTATCAAGCTCCCAAACCTGGTGTGCAGCTGCATATTCAGCTGCCTTTGTTTTCCTGCTCAAGTCTTTATCAAATCTGATAAATGTATTAACAAAGTATTTTTATATTTGACTCAGATTAGTTTGTCCTATATGATTATGTTTCTTGAGTCCTGGCTATTTATTTTGAATCAAGAGACAAGAGAGACAATGTCAGCTTTGGAATTGGGTACCTGCTGTTATAATGTGCGTCTTATAACTCTGCCTTAACTACTCTATTTGCTGTATAAAGTCACTTTGAATGACACTAGTGGAATGGAGGTTTAACAAAGTATGGGATCAGATACTTTGCGACACAAACACTTAAGAGACATATATTTAAAATACCTTGTCAATTTGATGGCAACAACAAAGACCTATAATAAAAAAACCTCAAGATCTAGGAAAAGGGCAACACGATCGCCAGGATAAACTCCCCCCCCTCCCACTCTCCCTCCCACACCTCTCCCCCTCCCCCACTGGGACTGGCTGTTGGGGGGGGGGGGGGGTGAGGGAGGGGGTTCAGGGGGCTCTTTAATGGGTATGTGGAGAGCCCTTGGGGAGGATGAAGTTATTTACATGTGAGTATTACGGGCTGCTTCCCTGTAGGGATTTCCCCAGCCATCCCTCCCCGTGTTTTCCTTCTGTCCCATGCTGTGTTTATTGTATCTTAAACTGTGTTTGTTTATTTAAAAGATAAAGCTAATTGATGTTGGTGGGAGGTGTTGCCTTTTTCCCAGCGGTAATGTGCTATGACCTTGCCAGATATCACTCTTTAGGAGATGGTGATGCATAGTTGATGCATTGATGCATAGTTGATGCATTGATGCATAGTTGATGCATTGATGCATAGTTGGTGCATTTATTGGGGAGTGAGCAGGTCTCTCTGGGCGGTGGGTACCCAAGGCTTATCCTTACAAGTGGCGATATATAATATGGATTGGCCAGGACTAGGCGGTGCCTGACTGGGAAGTATTATTTATTTATTTTATTTATA
The DNA here is from genome assembly GCF_040206685.1 of Ascaphus truei. NCBI lineage: Eukaryota > Metazoa > Chordata > Amphibia > Anura > Ascaphidae > Ascaphus > Ascaphus truei. The sequence goes on from NC_134501.1 coordinate 1,792,487, forward strand.
AAATATTTTACCAGGAAGTAATACATTGAGAGTTACCTCTCGTTTTCAAGTATGTCCTGGGCACAGAGTAAAACAAAATAATACATGGTTACAAATACAGTTACATAAATGAACAAGGTATACATTATATACAGTACAAGACATTGCATGCACAGTTAAAGAAAATATATATTATGAGCGTATGAAACAGTTACAGACCAGATTAAAGTGTGAGACAGCCTTAGATTTGAAAGAACTTAAGCTGGTGGTGGATATGAGAGTCTCTGGTAGGTTGTTCCAGTTTTGGGGTGCACGGAAGGAGAAGGAGGAACGTCCGGATACTTTGTTGAGTCTTGGGACCATGAATAGTCTTTTGGAGTCTGATCTCAGGTGATAGGTACTGCATGTGGTAGGGGTGAGGAGCTTGTTCAGGTAGCTGGGTAGCTTGCCCAGAAAGTATTTGAGGGTGAGACAGGAAAGGTGAACTTTGCGCCTAGACTCTAGTGATGACCAATCTAGTTCTTTGAGCATTTCGCAGTGATGTGTGTTGTAGTTGCATTGGAGAACAAAATGACAAATTGAATTGTAGAGGGTGTCAAGTTTGCTAAGGTGGGTTTGAGGAGCCGAGCCATATACTATGTCTCCATAGTCAATAATTGGCATTAGCATCTGCTGTGCAATACGCTTTCTGACCAGGAGACTTAGGGAGGATTTGTTCCTGTAAAGTACCCCTAGTTTGGCATAGGTCTTGGTTGTCAGGGTATCAATGTGCATCCCGAATGTTAAGTGGGAGTCAAACCATAAGCCCAGGTATTTAAAACTAGTGACAGGTGTTAGGGTGGTGGTAGCGTTGGTTCTAATCAGGAGCTCAGTCACTGGAAGCTTTACAAATTTAGTCTTGGTCCCAAATACCATTGTTACAGTCTTGTCAGTGTTTAAAAACAGTTTGTTTTGGGAAATCCAGTTTTCGAGTCTCAAAAAGTCAGACTGAAGTATGTGTTGAAGGTCAGAGAGGCTATGGCTGTGTGCATACAGGATTGTGTCATCTGCATACATGTGTATTGAGGCTTCCTTACAAGCTGTGGGAAGATCATTAATGAACACTGAGAAGAGTAGGGGCCCCAGAACAGAGCCTTGCGGTACACCACAGGTGATATCCAGGGGGTTGGAGTTAGAGCCTGAGATGGACACATGTTGGGATCTTCCTGATAGGTAGGACTGAAACCAGTTTAAAGCATGTTTCCCTATTCCAGAGCTCTGGAGTTTGTTAAGCAGGATAACATGATCAACTGTGTCAAAAGCCTTTGCAAAATCTAGGAATACTGCACCAGTGAGTTGTCCCCGTTCCATTCCACACTGGATTTCATTGCAAACTTTTAGCAGGGTAGTTACGGTGGAGTGTTTGGGACGAAACCCAGACTGGAATTGGCTAGGGAAATTTGTCTTGGTGTAGAAATCGCTTAATTGGGAGTGGACACATTTTTCCATAACTTTGGATAGAATTGGGAGAAGTGAGATTGGCCTGTAGTTTGAGACAGTGTTTTTGTCCCCACTTTTGAAGATTGGGACAACTCTGGCAGTTTTCCAGGTCTTAGGGATATGGCCTGCAGACAGGATAGAGTTGACTATGGATGCAATTGGTTTGGCAATGGCTGGGGCACCAAGTCGTAGGAACCTAGATTGTAGTAAGTCGGGTCCACATTGGCTGCTTAGTTTTAGTTTGAGGAGCGCTTGTGTAATCTCCTCTTCAGATACTGGGCTAAATTGAAAATTGTGGGCAGTGTTGGGAGGGGGTGGGACTGTAGGGATACTCCCAGGATGAGATTCATGTTTGGGTTATGGTGGTAATTTTAATACAAGCTGTGACAATTTGAATCTCCAAACCTGTGGGTTTTTCTTTTAAGAGAAATGGTTTTAAAGGTAAGGTGGGAGTGGGGGGCTGGCAGGGGGGGGGGGAGGGCATCGTAGGGTCTAAGGTCCTATTAATTGTATGCAAGTAAAGCTGTAACAAGGATACACAAACAGATTCATATTCATAGGTGAATACTAACTAAAGCTAACTAATTAGAATAAAATAAACCACAACCATTTCATGATTGTGATAAATATCTCGGTAATTGTATGCTTGTGGGGGGAAGAAATAGGATTAATCCACTGTGAACTAGTTTCTTTTTATAATAAATTTCTAGTAGCGTTGCATCTTTAATTAAGTACCTACTTGCCAGAGTTCGGGGATTTACATACTTATTCACAGCAAAAGTAGAAAGTTTCTTTATCTGAACTCTCCAATCCACCAGTGTAATTTCTTTCTGGTTTCTGTAATCTTCTGCTGACTCAAACACAGGATTGGGTTATCAGCACTGAAAGGGTTAATTGGCAAATGACTCTATTTTAAGGAGAACGTACAGTGTACGTTTATCATAAAGTCAACTGCAAATAGAGAAAAGGATCAAGCGTTTTATAGTATACATTTTATTTTAGCATGTACGGATGGAGCAGACTTCATTGCACCTGCTTATAACGCAAAATATCCCAGTTTCCACAGGCTTCAATGGCAGTGATAACACAGAAGATTTCACCCTGATGCACCAGCAGGGGTAATAACATTTGCTACATCTGCAGCTGCTTCCTGAGATATATGACTAGCCCCCTCACCATCATCATTTAAAGCTAAACACAAACCTTTTACAAGGTGTTTATGTTGGAAATCTCTGGGCCCTCTGAAAAAGGTGTGTGCTATGAAACGCGTCAGGAATGTATGATGTGAAACACATCAGGGAGGTTTGATGTGAAACATCAGGGAGGTTTGATGTGAAATGCAACAGGGAGGTTTGATGTGAAATGCAACAGGGAGGTTTGATGTGAAATGCAACAGGGAGGTTTGATGTGAAATGCAACAGGGAAGTTTGATGTGAAACACATCAAGGAGTTATGATGTGAAACGCATCCGGGAGGAATGATGTGAAACACATCAGGGAGGTTTGATATGAAACGCATCAGGGAGGTTTGATGTGAAACGCATCAGGGAGGTATGATGTGAAACGCATCAAGGAGGTGTGATGTGAAACGCATCAGGGAGGTTTTATGTGAAATGCAACAGAGAGCTTTGATGTGAAACGCATCAGGGAGGTTTGATGTGAAACGCATCAGGGAGGTATGATGTGAAACACATCAAGGAGGTATGATGTGAAACGAATCAGGGAGGTTTGATGTGAAATGCAACAGAGAGCTTTGATGTGAAACGCATCAGGGAGGTTTGATGTGAAACGCACCAGGGAGGTATGAAGTGAACAGTCTTTTCACCTGATCCTGAATGTCCTGGGAAAGTCGGAAGTCAGAAACCATTTATGTTTTACCAACAGTAACTAAACCTTTTTTTTTTACTGGTGGGATGCTAAACTCTCTCTGATGGTATTATGTTGACTATATATACTTACACATGTACAAAGATGTACAGAGACCCACACATGTTTATTCTGTACATTGTTACATGCTGCTGAACTCGTAAGCTCATGTTTTTGTTTATCTAGCTCTATTCCTCTGGCAAGTGAAAAGAATGCTTATAAAAGCATTGAGGAATAAATAAACATTGCTGTGTGTATACTGTATATTATAATCTGGTGCATGAATAATTTAGTATTATACTTACAATTGATCTGCTAAATGTTTTTTTTTTAAGGAGACATGGAAGTAATCACCAATGTTGTTTACATGTACACGCTGAAGCTAAGCATTCAGAGCCAAGCATGTAATTACGATCATGCACAAATAATTTGCTAAGCATAAAAAGGTTAAAAAGAAAAAAGATTACAGCAGGATATTGCCCTTTTTAACTTTCAAACTTTACAGAAAAGCACCATTATGCAAACTTTATATGACACTAATAGTCTCCTGAAAATAATAAGCTGTGGCATTTTGCTTAAGGGTAGTCAATAAATCATCGAAATACAATTCAGGTTGTTTGTATGTGGGTGTGAATGCTAATAATAGTAGGCAGATGTGTGTGTTTTGTATATACATAATTAAACCTGCATAAGACTGTACCCTAGAGAGATCCAGAGTAAAAGAAAAAATAGTGTACTTTTATCCTGCCCTACTTTGAAAAGGTGTGTTGGGAAAAACGCTATACATTGTAATATTGCAGACTCCAGGTCTAACTTAGATTAAACTGTAACATAAAATCACACAATATAGCTTCCTGTCGTTTGATCATGCGCTGCAAGAAATGAAACTGGCAATTGTTAATATGTTGATATTAATAAATATGATTATAACCCAATTCCAAATATAACATTCTTACTTCTAACCCCTTGAGTGCCCAATAGGAGACCTTTGTGAGGTACGTCATGGCTTTTTGGCTGTTTTCTCAGGGGGGATCACAGTCTAAATATAGGAGCCCCCCCATTGCCTCCTTCCATTCATATCACTGTAGGGGTGTAAGGATTATATGTTCTCTAAGTAGTGATCGCATGATCACAATTCACTGTAAGAGCCATCACATTCTTGTACCATGGACACTCCAGCACTCAAAATAATTGTTATTTTTTTACCTTGCAGGCACGATTCCCTTTCTTCTCTGTACAATATTATTCCAGAAATATCTGCTTGCATATAGTATATTTCTGACGGGTGTATAAATTAACAGCTGTCTTTCTTTTGGCAAGCAATGATGTGGCATATTCCATTATTTTCTAAAAAGAGAATGAAAAAAAGACTCCTCGTTATTTTTATATTGCTTTAATTTCTCATGTTGACATAATTTTGAGGGAGGAGGCAAGATTACAACCTTTAAGAATATATTTGTCAACAATCTTTATTATATTGTGACATGTGACACCTGAAAACCCCAATACAAATATTTATAAAGAAAAGAATACAACATCCCTCAGTCCCCTTCAATGTCACCTGCTAAGTGTATTTTTCACGTATTCCGGCTGTAAAATATTTATATTTCTGAATGTCACTGAGGTTAATTACAGGACTTATCTGCACGCCTCTGCAAGATGGTTCAACATTTTCCAAGCTTATTTTTTTCATTCACAGCAAATGTTCTATAATCTAGTTATAACAATAATATAATATAGGTGAACACAAGGCCGGACTTTGACCTTCTGAGGACCTAAACCATGTCAAGTTTAAGAGGCCCCAAAAATTAGAACATTGAAAATATAAACATGAAACAGCAATGAATGAAGGCGTTATGCAAGCATTGTTATATACTGTACAGAATAAAGATGATGGTGTTAAGCTAAACTGAGCAGTGTTTGCACATCACATTCATTTTAATAGTAAAACAGTTTCTTTCGGGGTTTTTGGAGAGCAAAGTCACTGACGATGTCTTCAAATGAGAAGCTACAAAGTTACCACTTTCAATGCACAGGATGCTTAGGGTCATAGTTGTACAAAAATGTCCCTAGTTAGAGAGAATCTTCTTTATTTATCTTCTGATTTTAAAACTTGAAATGCATTAATTGTTTTCTGTTTTTGAGGCCCCTCATGCTGTGAGGCCCTAAGCTGTGGCTTAGTGAGCGTGTGTGCAAGTCCGGCATTGGGTGAATACTGTATATATGTATAAGAATACATGTATTTTGTGACGGTAGGGACAGATTTTGCTGCTTTTAAATAAAGGTTATGCCCGCTATTACCCCGACCTGTCAATGATATGATGTATTTATTTATGTTTGTACAGTTTATTGTACCAGGCCGATATATGTTCCTCTTAAAGGATGTAAAACAGTGATGTACCGCTTTGTTCAAGATAAATGACCTAATTGGTTCATGCTATTTTGAACTTCTTGGCCCACCTTTAGCCCCAGTAATCTCATCAGCCCGGCCTAGGGCCGTATGCAGAGACCAGGACTATTGTTCCTACCCAAACAAGCTGACATCTGCCTAATTGGGACAGGGGTATAAATCCTCCTTCTTCCCAGCCTCAACTGGGTAATTCTGGACTTGATATTTCTTGTGAAGGCTGTGTGCTGATGGGACTGGCAGAGCCCCTGTAAAGGATGAGCAACAGAGAGTCATCAGAAGGGAAATGAGGAGACCCAGTGCAGGGGTCTGGAGCATCCCGTGTTGCTGTGGTCCATGTGTGCAGCGTTGGCCTGGGCTGGAGTGAAGCAACGGCAGGAAATTTAAAACTCCTAGCTAGTGGAGAGCAAGGTAGTGCTGCCCATACTACCGAGGACAGCAGAGCAAGATACTGTAGGAACCCGTATTGGGGTAAGCTTTCAGATGGAGGTCCCCGCACCTAGGACTTTAGGTTGTTCCCCCAGTTAACCAAATTGGGTGAGTTTGTGTTTGTGTGTTTTATGTACCGGAAGTTTGTGGAAACATTTTGCAATAATTTCACATTTGTTCAACTCTGCAGTTCTGTCTTGTGTACTAATCCCTGGTGTAATTGTCCTGGTCTCCCATGACAACCATGCCACGGCTACTGCATTTATTTAATTGTATCATGCAAGTGTAGCCCCCTTCCTGGTGAAGGCTATTAAAACCACACTAGGAGTTTAATTATGAGAATAGGGGTTAGACTCCATCCAGTGTTATCTAAAGCTCTCTCCCGCCTTAAACCTTTCTCACTGACTGCTCCACACCTCTGGAATGCCCATCCCCTCGATACCCAACTAGCACCCTCTCTATCCACATTTAAGACCCACCTTGACACTCTTGCTTAAAGAAGCATATGAGTAGCACCGTAGATATTACTACACACATGATACATAAAGCTTGGCCCCCTGCAGAAGCACTTACCAAAATGCCCTCCTACTGTTTCTGTACGTTCCTCCTACATACCAATTAGATTGTAAGCTCCTCGGAGCAGGGACTCCTCTTCCTAAATGTTACGTTTGTCTGAAGCACTTATTCCCATGACCTGTTATTTATATTATTTGTTATGTATATGATTACTACGTGTATTACTACTGTGAAGCGCTATGTACATTAATGGCACTATACAAATAAAGAAATACAATACAATACAGTGGTAATACCACAGTGCTGTGTCATTAGAGGTATATAGGAGAGGACCACGAGATGAGTAGCACTGAAGTAACCAGAAGATGTACGTCCCATGTGTGCTAAGAGTGGGCACTCAGGGAAAACGGTATAAGTATGAATATCAGCATGGGTGCAAATATGTGTAACAATGTCAATAAATATGTATTGCGACTGCAGTGTTCCCAAGTATGGGAACATTAATAAAGATTGAGTTTGCTTTACAAAAACTCCTGACGCTCATCTTTTCCATCACCCAGCAGACCACTGACAGCCCCTGAGACAAGGTACATGGTTGGGGATGCCTTCTACACCACTACACCGATGTGACATCCCTAGGGAGTCAGGCAGAGAGGGTTAAACAATCAAGAAGGAAACTTTAAGTTATTATATAAATATTGTACATAAGGAGTAAACTGTTATTGTACATATTAATTATTGTAAATGGAATATCAGAGCAAAGATATTTTAAGAAAAGGTGAATTACATAAGATTATTATGTTTGACCACACCTTGAATGTGGAGTTCAGTTTTGGACACCACTCCATAAAAAAAGACATTATGGAACTAGAAAAAGTACAGAGTCCCCAAATTAATAAAGGGGGTGGAAGGTCTCACTTACGAGGAGAGGCTAGCTCAATCAGAATTGGTTACTTTAGAAAAGAGGCGCCTTAGAGGAGATATGATAACTATATACAAATATATTCAGGGTCCAAACAAGGAACTTTTAAAATAAATGTTCATCCCACGGGCAGTACAAAGGACTCGGGGCCATCCCTTAATGTTGGAGGAAAGGAGATTTCACCAGCAACAAAGGAAAGGGTCCTTTTTAGTAAAGGCAGTTAAAATGTAGAATTCATTACCCATGGAGACTGTGATGGCAGATACATTAGATATCTTTAAGAAAAGGTTAGGCTTATTTTTCAGAAAGGAAAGGTATACAGGGATACACCAAATAAGTAAACATAGGAATGGTGTTGATCCAATGAGAAATCTTATTGCCATTACTGAAGAAGTAATAAATTACAAGAATTTATTTTTCCTCTTATGAGATATCATTAGATGATGCGTCACTGGGGTTTTTGTTTGACTTCCTCTGGATCAATATACTGTTAATACAAATATAGGATGAGTATTTGTCGTCTACATTTCACATATAGTAGGTTGAACTCGATGGACATATGTCTTTTTTTCAATCTAATCTAATAATGTATGTAGCTATGTAATAAGACTGAATATATTTGTTATGATCTGAGACGATCTTGTAAAAGTAACACAAATCGCTCATAAGAAATCTGTAAAATAGGTGTGAGCAATAGACATCTCCCATAATGAAGGACTTGGGTTACTTAAGTTACAACAAGTGCAGTAGAGTAGAATAGCATGTCAGTACTTGTCATTGTGATTCACTGGTTACAATTGTAGCCCCTTGTTTTACTGAATAAATGAACTAAATAGGAAGGAAATTCAGATGTATAATCACAATGCCTATGATATAGTCATGTATTTTACTTGATTAGTGCATTATCAAAAACCTCGATTGGATACAATCCGTTGATGGATTTATAGAATTGAATCCACGGATTCAGCAACTCGTTAGCGGATTCTTAAAAATGTGTCAATGAGTTGCAGAATCTGCGGAGTGTATTGACAATAATAATCAAAATCCGCAAAACACGACTCGCCTTTTTTGACATTGATTCGCGGACCAAGGAACCGGCCAATCCGCCGTGGATCCAAATCCGCCCCCAAAATTTGCCCATCTCTACTGTTGAAACTTTAGCTGTAGAAGGTGCAACCCCCCCCCCCTAAAAAAACCCAGTCCTTTACTGCGATTGCGGAACAACGATCGCTGATCGCTGTATGTATGTATGTATGTATGTATGTATGTATGTATGTATGTATGTATGTATGTATGATGTGGTTTTTTTTGGGGTTATGAGCTTGCTGGGATTTTGTTTATTAATTTGATTTTCAGCTGGTATCAGTTGTTTGGAGGTTGGTGGCCCATCCTCCCGGGGTTTAAGCTCGCCCCTCCCCACTTTTTAAGTTGCAAGGTTTAATTCAAGTTCCTGTGCAGGACAGTTCTCGCTCTCTCTCCCACCTCTCACTCTCTCTCCCGCCTCTCTCTCTCTCTCCCGCCTCCCGCTCTCTCTCCCGCCTCTCGCTCTCTCTCCCGCCTCTCACGCTCTCTCCCGCCTCTCGCGCTCTCTCCCGCCTCTCACTCTCTCTCCCGCCTCTCTCTCTCTCTCCCGCCTCTCGCTCTCTCTCCCGCCTCTCGCTCTCCCGCCTCTCTCTCTCTCCTGCCTCTCGCGTTCTCTCCCACCTCTCGCTCTCTCTCCCGCCTCTCGCTTTCTCTCCCACCTCTCGCTCTCTCTCCCGCCTCTCGCTTTCTCTCCCACCTCTCGCTCTTTCTCGCCCTCTCCCACCTCTCGCTCTCTCCCACCTCGCGCTTTTTCTCCCACCTCTCGCTCTGTTTCTCACCTCTCTCTCCACTCTCATATTTCAGGCCGTGGGTTTTTTTACTTGGCAAACCCCTTGCGAACGTAGACGAAAAGTTTGTACATCTCTTTATTTATTAAATATTTTACCCTAGGTGGAGCCACAGTAATTTTTTACCGATGACCCTCGACTCTGTCCATAGTTCATGGCACATAACTGGTTGCTTTCTCTTGAATTTACACCCAAGTTATTCACTAGCAAACCTGCTATTTATAGTTCTCTTTCTAATTCCTCCTCTAAAACTTCTATTGGACAGGGAAATACTCTATGGTTGAGAGATAACCCTTTTCGTACCAGCAGGACTGCTACATTTACTGTTCAGTAATCTAGACAATCTGTAATAAACCAGTGTCTTGGAATATTTGCTCATTTACCGATTGTTAGAGATGTGCAAGTATGTCGAAATGCAAAAATTTGCTGGACCTTTCAGGTACAAAGACGCAAGCTAAATAGTCCAATTTTTGCGTACAAACTATATTTGCAGCTTTTACAGTGGAAAAAAATGCTGCCTGCAATATTTCTTATGATTTATCCCTTTAAAATAATTCTCCTTTTTGAATATTTGCTCATTTTTGAATGCCGGTGATTTTGTGTCTTCGAAAATGCAAAACATTTAGCGTTTTCCGTGCTGTATTCCAGGGTGGCAAAGCAATATACATCTCTACTATTACCTATTAAAAAGCTTCCCTGCTGTGTTTCAGAAGAGCAGAAAGCTCCAAGCATCGTTTTCAACTAGATTATTTAATACTTTGATATACAGTAATATTATATACATTTCGCACCTAAAAATGATTCCTTTACAGAAATATAATCAATTAAACCTGTCAATGGAATAGTTAAGTGCTGCAAGAGTTACTTAAATTGTTACTGTAAATGTGACTGGTCATCGGAAGATACATAACTACCAGTCACACTGCCTTTTTGACATTTAGACTTGACGGAGGCTTTGGTACCATATAATCAACCAACCTGACAGTCCTTCATGGATGAAAATAATAGGGCACAGAGCTTTTAAAACCTCACTGTTCTCTACTTCAGATGTATTGGTAATGTTTAAAAATTGTATAGCAGACTCATATGTTCCAAACAGGGTTATAGAAAATGAAGGGTGCAGATGAAATTACGTCGCAGGCAGACTTCAGTGCCAGAGTAGGAGGTATCATGGGATTAGCAAGTGTCTGGTTTGTCTATGCTTGTATTGTGAGAATAATCAACCTAAATGCCAACATTTATTAATGCTGTTCACGTCAAAGGCCGTCAGATGAGGAGTTACACAGAAGAGTACAAGGCATGAAAAAAAGAAATATTGATTGAAATAAACTGAAGTGTGAGTTTCAGCATCCTCGTTCAATACATATTATATAGCTTCATATTCAGTAACAAAGCCTCTGTGGGCAGCCAGATTCAGTAAGGTACTTACAGAAATGTCAAATCGTGATCTTCACTTGATGAACACTTGTCTGTCTGATTTCTTTCATTTAGTATGAGACTTAAGGGAATCGTGCCTGCAAATGAAAAATCTAAAATCTGGCTTTTTTTATATGTATCTGTACATCTGTAATTATGTGTTGGCACTAAACAAAGAGACGAGAATGGCATTTATAATTAAACAGGGGACTTTGAGGGTAGAATCAGAGAATTCTGCAACAGACATCTCATATTCACGGCATGATTTCAAACAACATTTTTCAAATATATGAATCTCTTAGTAAACTTAAATAAGACAAATTCCTATTCTTAAAATATAGTAAAAATGTCATTTTATGAGCTGTAAAATCTAGCAAGCAAGTAATTTTTAATATCCGATATTCAATGTTTACTGAAACACACACATTTAGTATGTTATATTCTCCATTCATGCTTTCAATCTTATGTTTTTCCTTCTTCGGACGAGTTCAACCTAATTGGTATTAAAATAAAAACAAATCAGCTTTGTAGATGGGGTTTTATGATGCCTGACACACAACTTTCACTCCTGAAGACATTTTGCTAGCATCGTAATAAAAATAAATCGAATCTTTAAATATAACTATAAACCATATTTATGAATGGTAAAAAATCAAAACAAAGCAAATGCTGGTAAATAGTAAATTTGCAGTTCAATAAAGGAGAAGTAGTTAAAACATTTTTTGAAGTCACAGGGCCTCATTCAGAGAAGGTTGATAAAAATTATCGCCAGGGCATTTAAAATGCCGTTTTTTTGGGGGGTTGCTATCACGGTATTCAGAAAGCCTCGATTACCTGTGATAGCAAAATTCCCAAACCTGGCGAGTTGCTGCCAGCGAGAGCATCGAGCCTCGGAAAAGGCCTAAACCGGCGATTCATTTCTGCTGCAGAGAGAGCGGCCTCTCACAGCGGAAATGTCGCCGAAAATTATTTATTTTAATATAAATTTCTTTCATAGTGTGGATGTGCAGGGGGTCTCCGGAGCTGAACCACGTCCCTTTATGGGGTGCCGGTATCTCCTATGCAAGGAAAAGTCCCGGTCACGTGACGCGGGACATTTCAATGCAGAGGGATACCGGCACCCCATAAAGAGGCCTGTATCTTGGGAAGCAGGGGGTCCCTGGACCTGAAACCAACGCGGTTCAGCTCCGGAGACCCCCTGCACATCTACACTATGAAAAAAAAAATGATATTTAAAAACATTTTAATAAACATCAATACACGCCCCAATCCCTCCCCTCCCCCCCCCCCCCCACCCAAACCCATACAGTACAGTAATCTGGTGTTCGTTTTTAGTTAATGTTGTATTATGTTAGCTAATGCGTTTTATGGTTATTTCAGATATTGTTTGAATGTATTTCTTTGTATTTTAATGTTTACATTAATTCATGATTGTTGTAGTAATTAATTGGTTTGATTGGTTAGTGTTACTATTAATTTTGAGTTGGTTTAGTAATAATGTGGTTGGATTGGTTACTTTATAAAATAATTCGAAGTTGTTTTAGGAATTAATTGTTTTGATTGGTTAATGGTTTAATTAATTCATTGTTGATGTTGTTATTGCTTGTATTCATTGGATTAGCTGGCTACTGTTTTTATTTAGTGAAATGTGATTTTTTGGAGTTTAGTTATGTTTTATTATTGTGTGTCTGGTGCATTAATGTATTGTAATTAGGGTGCCCATTGAGTGCTATAGAGGCTTATCATGCCTATATTATTATTATATGAGTATGATGTACCACTATACTACTCAATGGGTACAGGGTGGGTATAGTCAGTCCGGGGTGGGTGCTTAGGCCTCACGGAAGGGTGAAGGGGGTATTAGCCCTAAGGATGGGTGTCTAGACCTTGCGGGTGGGTAGCAGTTGGGTTAACCCCTTTATTACCTTAGCGGTATTAATCGCTAAGGTAATGAAGGGGTTAAGTCCCCCCGCAAACCCCCCGCAAGGCCTAAACGGCCACTAAGGGCCAAATTCCCCCTTCACCCAACCCCGCTAGCCACAGTAAGCCTGGCACGGGTGTTTAACCCCTTCATTGCCTTAGCGGTTAGCCGCTAAGGTAATGAAGTTGCTGTAAATGCATTTTTCCTGCATCGGATGCATGCCGGGGGGCTCCGGTGCTTATATTAATGGCTATCAGCTCCGGAGACCCTCGGCATCAATCCGAGGCAGGAAAAGGGCCTGATTTTTTCTAAGTCCCGACACATCGCAGCTCATCGAGGCATCTCCCCACCAATTTACCTACATTTTGAGGTGAATTGGATTTGGGGAGAAGATCACCTTTTAGCGATTTTCTTTTGATCATAAGAATTTGCGTCGATACAGGCCGTTATTGAGCACTTATCGAGGCTTACTGATTACGAGTAGCCATTTTGGTCGATAAGTGCTCGATAAGGGCATTATCGAGGCTTTTTGTATGAGGCCCACAGTGTTTTACTTTTAGAAGCATTCAAACCCTGACATTCCATTAATATGTTCTATAAGAAACCTGTTTCTTAATGTAAACCACAGCTAATCGCTAAATCCAAGAGTCGCTGTGGCCTGTTATCTCACCTGATATAATGCAAGCAGTAAAAGGAGAGAAAATCCCAGCTATTCACAGGGGCATTTTAAACCTGCTTAAACATTGTGTTGTATTGATTCTAGAATTCCACTTAGCAATGACAATCCTGATGCTCTGGGGAAAGCAGACAGGGACTTTGGGATAGATTCACTAAACTTTGATACTGCATAAAATTTGAGTTTGTGTGAAAAAACTAAGTTATTTGTAATGGCTAATTCATTATAATAAAAATAATGATGAGGATCAAAAAAGTCAATCCTTAATTGATGCAGCAATAAAATATTTTTTAACCATGTGATATGTGGAGGTTCAATTGAATGAAAATGAGCATGCGAATGAATAATTAACGACTGATGACTTATTCACTAATTACCTGCAATATCGGGCTACTGCCAAAAACAATCACCAATTTTTTAATCGCCTTCACCAGGCTGGCTTTAATGCAATGTTTTGCCTATTTATATAGGTAAGGTCATACTACCCAACCTAGAATACACGATACAAATAAATAATATTAAAGCAACAATCCCTAACAAATTTTTGTTTCCCCAGAGCTCTTTTTCGGTGCCGGTTTTAACATAAAAAAACTACAAATCATTTTGGGGCCTATGCAGTAAGGGTTCATTAAAAAAATTGCCGGGCCATTTATATCGCCGTTTATTTGAGCGTTGCTGTCACGGTATCAGAAAGCGTTCATTACCTGTGATAGCAAAATTCACAAAACGTGCGAGTAGCCGGCGGCGTGATGATCACCTCTCAGAAAAGGCCTTACCCGGCGATTCCTTTCTCCTGCAGAGAGAGCTGCTCAGAGAGAGCCGCCTCTCCCTGCGCAAATCTCGCCTGAAATTTATGTTTTGTAATATACATTTTATTACTAGTGTAGATGAGCAGGGGGTCTCCAGAGCAGAACCGCATTGATTTCAGGTCCGGGGACACCCTGATTCCCGAGATACAGGTCCCGTTATGGGGTTCCGGTATCTCCTATGCATTTGATTCCCACGGTCACGTGACGCGGGACATTTACATGCATAGGAGATACGGGCACCCCATAACAGGACCTGTATCTCGGGAAGCAAGGGGTCCCCGAGGCTGAAATCAATGCGGTTCAGCTCATGAGACCCCTGCTCCCACGCACTATTAATAAAAATTACATTAATGCAGCTTCATTACCTTAGCGGATATCCACTAAGGCAATGAAGGGATTAAACACCAGTGCCATGTTTATTTTGCATAACGGGGGTGGGTAAAGGTGGTATTTTGTCCTTGATGGGTGTTTCGACCTTGTCGAGGGGTTGCGGGTGGAGTTAACCCCTTCATAACCTTAGCGGTTAATACCGCTAAGGTAATGAAGGGGTTAACCCCTCCCGTTTCCCACCCGGTAGGCCTAAACAGCCATCCTTGGGGATACTACCCCCTTCACCCACCACCGCTATTCAAAATAAAGCAAAAAACTCACAACAGGCCCACTACCCACCTCCTATGCCCCAATAAACCATTACAATATCTAATAAACACCAAGACACAACCCACCCCCTGGGCCCACACATAAAACATAAGTTATTATTTTACACACAGGATTAATACCACATGCCAGCGGGAGTCCCTGGGTGGTCCCCACGGGTGTCCGCAGGCCCCACAGTGCACCCCAGGGGGTACCCACAGGGGTCTGGGAGCCCAGGTGGTCCCCGCTAGGCTCCGTGGGCCTCCAGGTGGTCCCCGCAGGTCCCCTCTGGCCCCAATGGAGTCCACAGGTGGTCCCTACGGGTGTCTGGGGGCCTTTGGGTGGTTCCCACGGGGTCTAGGAGCCCTCGGGTGGTTCCAATGGGGGTCCGGGGGCCCTCGGATGGTCGGGGTCCCCCTTTCCTCCTGGCAGGTGTCCATGGGTCCTCAGGTGGTCCCTGTGGGCATCCGGTAGCTCGTCACTTGAGCTACTAAAAGCTTAACGTTTGCCTGTTGTGCTTTTGTGTTATATTTTGTAAGGTGCTTATGTTGTAAATGAACCACTTTGGTGCCTGAAGGCGTTCCATTGCAACGCATTGGTAGCCTCGGGTATTAAAGGGGTTAAAATAGTTTGTGCCATAGGGTTTACTAGGAAATCTTAAAATACCATTCAAGCAAGATTTAAAGTCAATGTTAACGTGAGCGTTAAATGCATTATCTTTGGCAATGTCTAATGCAGATGTGCGTGCTAATTGTTAGATTGCGCGGATTTTATGAACATGAAAATGAATTGAAATTTGTGGAAAACAAAACACGCGTTCCTTTTCGTTACTGTGTGTGATATGAAATCATTTAATGAAGTTTAGTTTAGGCTAGGCTTCTTCCACTTCACAGGGCCCTGCATTGTCTTCTTCTACTCCGTTTTATTGACGTTTCCGAAGTGCCTTTTTTCAGCATTGAATCATGTGTAAAGCTACGGTAATGTAAATATACAGATGTTAGGCACATTTCCAAAGTATAATAACTTGTAAGTCTTTAAATGTATCTTAAAGGACAATAACATACTCTTGTGGCCCTTCTGATCTGGCCTCGTTGAAAAAACAGTTGAAGAGCCTGATATACAGTAGTAGGCCTTGGTTTCTCAACAAGCTTCCTCTTGAGGTGTGGTTCCCTCCATAAATGACCAAAGTAAGCCCATGGTGCCCTTTTAAGCAGATTACTTACCATATTTTTGGGGGCGGGTTCGGGGGGAGGGGTGGCACATCTATTCCAGTGATACCCTGTCCCATTATTTTGAATGTTTTAGAAAAAAATATTTCAAAAGAATGTCTGAGGCAGGTTGAAATACAGTAGCATCTTTGTACAGTATCTGTTAGTATATCTAATAAACTGCTTTTGTATGTGGTTTTTCTTTGGTTTAAATATTTTACACTTGTAAAGAGTTTATATCTCTGCAGCATGTATGTGCATAAGTTTTCCTCTGGGATAGCACCATTTAGTAATTATGGGCCTTGCTATTTACACTCTAGAAATCCAGCAAAATGTCCAGGTTACAATGGACATCCCAATAATCTCAGCAGCTCTTGGAGTTTGCAGTTATTTAACATTAACTTTAGAACATTGAAGACCAAAATAATTATATTGTATTAAATAAAAATTCCAGCATGCATAAGTACGGGAATTATGTGAACATTTAAATCACTGCTTTTATTGTAGTTAATGCAGCCTTTTTATTTATGAGGATCTTGTTGCGATTAAAATAATACATCAGGAAGTGTGCCTTTGAGAATGATTAGATGGTGGTTGCATTGTTATCCAAGGAAAGCAGAACATTATGCATTATTACGCTATTAATACTGTAGGAAAAAGTAGCTGTTTCAACTCCGTGCAATATTTTCGGCAAGAGTCATTGGGAAAATTTGGACATAAATGAAACCATTGAGAATAGAGCAGAGCAAGATGTAAGAACACACTATAAATAATGCAAAAACAAAATTAATTCAATAAATCCTCATATGTTTAGATTAGTATACATCAATCTTTAGTTTTTAATAAAGAATGTTTAAAAGGACTTCTATGGTTATTTTTACACATGAAAGGAATTCCTCAATTCTGAGTGCATCTTTAACATGATGCATCCTAAAATCCAGATTTCCAGGGTGTGGTTTATTACTCACAAATAGGGCTTTCTTTTAGCAGTACAGCCCAATACATAATAGAGATTATTTTAAGTGTGGTGGTGCCTGTTGGCGCTACTTTACAGAAACTCCCATTCACGTAAGAGAGAGTTTGAGCGCAGTAATGGCTGAGCAACATTATCACACTTTAACGAATAACCCCCTTTGTATTGAAAAGTGAACTTTATCATAAGGTATGCCACTTTGGGAATAAGGACAGGATTTACAATTAGACACATACACAATTTTAACAAGCTGAGAATCCAGGCTCACAATATTCTATAGTTATATATGTAATTGTGTTAATTGGATAGATACTGGGAAAGTGACCTCAAATATCCAGCAGTAAACAAAGAAGCCCCACTGCACGTCCCCTGTGACACATTATTTGGTTTATTTCTATATATTTTTTCCTCTTCTCATGGCTGAAGAAGTAGCTCAGTGAGTAGAGGTGCTGACTCTGAGTGTGAACCAATGAGCCCTGGTTCAAATCGCCGTGGTAGCTCCTTGAGGACTTACACACGTCTCTTTACCTCCCTGTGCCTAAGGCACCAAAATATAGAAATTGTAAGCAGAGACTCATGTCGGCAAAACTTATATGTACAGCACCGCATACACTGTAAAGATAGGTACAGGTAGTCCTCGCTATCCACCGTTTCACTTTGCAACGAATGGCATATCCAACGCTTTACAATGCAATCCTATGTAACTATGTAAGCCTATGGGCCGTTTTCCGACGCCTAAATGCGTTATGCAACGCTCACCGCCACTGATTAACATGCGACTCACTTTACAACAGTTTCACTATCCGACGCTACTTCCAGAACGGTTTACGTTGGATAACTGAGGACTGCCTGTATGGGTCATGTAATTCCTACTGTCTCTGTACGTTCTGTACGTTCTTCCTACTTATCACTTTAGATTGTAAGCTTTTCGGGGCAGGGACTCCTTTTCCTAATGTTACTTTTATGTGCTTATTCCCATTATGAGTGATATTATTATCCCGTGTATTACAGCTGTGAAGCGCTATGTAAATAAATATATACATATTTGCATCTTTTGTCCAAAACATTTCAAACCTGCAACCACGCCAACATAGGCACTATCAGCAGGTCCGACACTACCACTTTTATAGTGTGTCCTTTTGTATTTCCACCACTGCATAGAGAAAAGAGAACTCCGAACAATGATGGTCAATAGCGTGGGATACGTGACCTGCTCATAAGGTTATCTTGCTGTGGTTGCAGGATTGCTATTGTATGTTTTAGCCAAATGATTGAATTAAATGACCCATAGAAATGAACTGATTCCTCTGTCATTATGGATGTGCATCGGGGCTTCTTTCTTTACAGTTGGACAGGGTTCCACCTTAAAACAATCTTACAATTGTATGTCATCTAGAGATGGCGATCAAGTCCCAATATGTTTCCCGGATTTTTCCGAGTTGGCCATTCAAAATCCGTTTCACCGTGTAAAATCTGTTGCCGGATTGTTTCAATTTGCGCGTATTAATCCAAAACTGCCATTGGAAAATATCCGCTGGGGGATTTTAACAATCCATCCATGCACGTGGATTGCTGAAATCCGCGGGTGGATTGTCGGTAATAAAAAGAAATGCAAAAGGTGAGTCGCCGTTGTTGAGACTGATATGATGAAATCTCTCTATCCCCCTCTCTCTCCTCCAAGAAACATATTTCAGGGACTGGAATAAGACCACCTTTAGGTAAGACAAGCTTAACGCTCGTCATGTTATTTCTACCTAACGTGCGCCAGTGCTAACCTAACATGGCGTTAAGCCTATGTTACCGAGATACACACGGCTGTGGTTTTTGCATATAATTAGCTTTTTGGATGTGTGCTCACCTCAGGGTAAATAACGTTTGTTAATGATTTTGGAAACTCCGTGCTAATAAAGTATTGTTCACAGACCTCTGTGGATCTGGTCCTTAGGGGGTTGGGCTGACGCGTAAATAGCTGCATCGGCCTATTTAGAATTACCCCTTAAACACTCGCAGAAAGCCAATATATTTTTGTGTTCACATTGCGAGTGCCTAACAATCTTGGCAGGTCCCTTCGTCTCACTGACACTGACTGAGTGGTTCTCTTGCTGACAATCTGGAAGTCAGTCAGCTTCTGCATTAGCCGAAGTCTCCATGTGAGACAGAAAGAAGTCCTGTATACTTTGTATAAAGTGGATACACAAGCACAGTTCACATTCTCTTTTGAGCTTTATACTTTGCTTGATTAAACACAGACTACATAGAGATTGGCAAACCGGTCCAAATGCGTTTCTTGGATTTTTCCAAATTTGTCATTCAAAATCTGTTCCGTTGTGTAAAATCCGCGGATTGTATTGTATTGTATGTCTTTATTTATATACTGCTGCGGCCAGCTTTATTCTAGCATTTACCCGTGGTTACCCGTGACTTATTTCGTCTGGCGCCGAACTTGGCCGCGCACCAGCCGCATCTTCCCCGCATCTTCCCCTCCCCCTTCCCTTCCCCTCACGACCCCCTGGCTGCTCCGCCTCTGCACAACGGCACAACGCTGGATGCACGCATACCCCCCTTACCTCGCCTACCCCTTCAGCCTCCATCCATCTTCGGGGATGCCTGGCGTCTTCGGGGATGCCTGGCGCGCACCCTGGCACGTGTGACCGGCGCCCCAGTGACGCGCGGCACGCGTCGAAAAAACCAACCAGCCGCGTCTGCCCGCACATTGCGGTGGCGGCCGCAGAAGAATAAAAGCGTCCGCCAGTGTAGCGCCATTAATGTACATAGCGCTTCACAGTAGTAATACATGTGGTAATCAAATAAATAACAGATAATATAAATAACAGATCATGGGAATAAGTGCTTCAGACTTAAAAGTAACATTAAGGAAGAGGAGTCCCTGCCCCGAGGAACTTACAGTCTAATTGTTAGGTAGGGAGAACGTACAGAGACAGTAGGAGGGAGTTCTGGTAAGTGCGTCTGCAGGGGGCCAAGCTTTATGTATCATGTGTTCAGAATATCCACAGTGCTATTCATATGCTTCTTTAAGCAAGTGTGTCTTAAGGTGGGTCTTAAAGGTGGATAGAGAGGTGCTAGTTGGGTACTGAGGGGAAGGGCATTCCAGAGGTGTGGGGCAGTCAGGGAGAAAGGTTTAGGGCTTTAGATACAAAGGGGGTAGAAAGAAGACATCCTTGAGAAGAACGCAAGAGTCTGGATGGTGCATAACGAGACATTACGGCTGAGATGTAAGGAGGAGCAGAAGAGTGTAAAGCTTTAAAAGTGAGGAGAAGAATGGAGTGTGAGATGCGGGATTTGATCGGAAACCAGGAGAGGGATTTCAGGAGGGGAGATGCTGAGACAGATCTAGGAAAGAGTAGAGTGATTCTGGGAGCAGCATTTAGGATAGATTGTAGGGGAGACAGGGGAGAGGCAGGAAGGCCGGACAGCAGGAGGTTACAGTAATCAAGACGGGAGTGAATGAGGGCCTGAGCCAGAGTTTTAGCAGTCGAGCAACAGAGGAAAGGGCGTATCTTTGTTATATTGCGGAGGAAAAAGCAACAGGTTTTAGAAATGTTTTGAATGTGAGGGGCGAATGTGAGAGAGGAGTCGAGTGTGACCCCTAGGCAATGTGCTTGGGCTACTGGGTGAATGATCGTAGTTCCAACAGTAATGTGGAATGAGGTAGTAGGGCCAGGTTTGGGAGGAAGTATGAGGAGCTCTGTTTTAGCCATGTTGAGTTTAATGCGGCGGAGGCCCATCCAGGATGATATAGCAGAGAGACATTCAGAAACTTTGGTTTGTACAGCAGGTGCAAGGTCAGGTGTTGAAAAGTATATTTGTGTGTCGTCGGCATAGAGGTGATAATTAAACCTAAAAGATGTTATTAGGTCACCTAGAGAGAGTGTGTACAGAGAAAAGAGAAGAGGTCCCAGGACAGAGCCTGGATGGATTGTTACAGTTTCAATCCACGCAGATGAATATAAACCCGCTGGGGGATTTTAACAATACATCCGTGAATTTCCCAATTCCCTGACAGACTTTAAGAATCCAATCTGGGGTTTCAGCAATCCGTGGACTGGATTCTTAAAAGCCATCAACAGATTGCGGAATTCGTGGATGAATTGTTGTGTTAAATAAATAAATAAATCCGCAAAAGGCGAATCGCCATTTTTGAGACTTATGCGCTGAAATCCTTGGACCAACGGAACCGTCCGATCCACGGCGGCTCCATATGCGCCAAAAACATCATCCAATATTATATGATCAGACCATAGCGTAACTGGCTTTATTTTTCTCCCAGACAAAACAGCATGTTCCTGTAACGCAGAATATCACAGAGTTTCAATAGGATTCAGTGGCAGTGCAGAATATCACAGTACATTCTGCCATAGGTGAACAATGAAGCCTGTTATATCTGTAAATACACAGATGATTTATAGAACTGCCCTGTAAGTATGATTACAGTTTCCAAGATTTTTCTTCAACCTGCTTTCGTTTTGTGATAAAAGTCAGTATTCAGAATCCAACATGTCCATAATGCCTACACTATACTGTACCTATACTGTACCTTCTACATACAGTACTTTCTTTGTTCAGTAAGCAAAGAGCCAGTGTTAGTAGAATTCTGTCAAGATGGTAATAAACCTGTTTCTACCTCAGCGGCCCTCTCCTGATAAATTCAGCACGTTCTGTCCTCCTGCAGCCTGCATACGGGTAAAGGTATTATAGGATGAAGAAAAGCTGCCAGACATCTGACAAAACAATTGTTCTTAAACAGGCTACTAATAAGGGCAGAACTATTGTAATAACAGTATAAATTATGTTGTGTCATGTCCCTAATTTAATTACAGTGAAATTATATCTGATGTCACCTTATCTTTAATAGATCAAGTAGATAAATTAATCAACAATGCACTTAAAGGTGGGATTATCAAGGGCCGTATTGTGAATGTCTTTACATTGATTACCCAACATCACAACTGCATTAAAACGGCTACAAATCCTTAAAGGATTAAATATGTCTTGAGAAAGACCCGATTTATGACATTGAAGCCTTAATGTAGTCAATATCTTTTTTTTGTTTTACCTACTAGAACTGGAGCGTGCACCAGGTAAAATCAACATCAGCATTAATTCATTTGCTGACATTTATGTATATTTCTTATTACAGTACATGCATATATTAGTTGCAGATTTTCTCACCTTGTCTTGTAATATCTACAGGGCAGTAATATAAATTATTGTAGGTGTATGCACTTATTGTATTATAATTCCCTGCATTCAAATGTCTATTTTGTACAGCACTGCAAACATTGTTGGTGCCATATGATTGAAAACAAGCATAAATACATATATACATATTGAGGCATTTATTAAATATGTGAGATTTTCTCTTTGGTTATTGGGAGTTGATTTGCTATTCTTGCTGATGTAATGTTTTCTTTAATTATATGTAACCCTCCCTGCCGGCCCTAGGGGGGTTCACATCAAAGTGACTATATGCATGGCAGTGCTCAGCCTCTCACACCTGTTCAGGGTGTTGGGTCAGTGCAGGCTGGGCTCAGCCTCTCACACCTGTTCAGGGTGTTGGGTCAGTGCAGGCTGGGGCCGGATCCATGATCATAACAAGTTTGGGTGCCAGGAACTTCTATAAAACATATAGGGCCTCATTCTGTATGTCTAGGGCCATCTCTTTTACAATTATTTTAACGTTTGCAGTTACATTATTTAGTTCACAAATGTTTTTTTATTATTATTTTATTATTATTAGTTTAAGCATTGGTCCTGCTTTATTATGCTATTTTAGAATATTTTAGAATATTTTTCCACAATTTTATAAAAATCCAAATCCAAACAAATAGTTTTGACAACCAGAACCAGAACCAAAACACAGAACTTTTTCATAACAAAAAAATCGGCTTCCAAAACCTAAATTTAGGTCCTAAAACAAAACACAAGTGAAAGTTCCCACCCTTAATACCCTTAAAGGTCACACAAATATAGGTATAAATTACATTTACTGGCTACTTTAAGCATCAAAATATAATAAATTAGAATTCCAATCTACAGGTTTATTTTGAGTTAAAAATGTATTTAAAAATAACAATTAACTGCATATCCAGTTTTTGTGCAACTTTAAAGTAATCCTGCTAATTACTCTAGTAAGTACATTCTGTATTTTTAGCGCTTAATTTAACTTTTTATGATTGATTTGCTTTCATTGTACTTACTCTACTTGGGCAATCTACACACACAAAAGAAGGCTGCCAACTGTGTTAATTAAAATGAATGGATGCACACAGCGAATACTTGTATGTGATATGCGTTTCCGTTTTGAAAATGAAATATAACAATGAAACCAATTACGAATGAGTAGAAATATACTGATTGCTAATTTTGAATCAAATATATTTCTTTTATAATCATACCTAGGGGGCATACCATGAAAAATAAAATTCATATGGTGTAGGAGTACATTCAAACTACATTGCAAGCAGTGTGTGTGTGTGTATATACAGTGTATATATATATATATATATATATATATATATATATATACCATATACTGTATTTGACCGATTAAAGGGCAACCCCAGAAATAAGGCCCCCTCTAATTTGAGCAGTGGCTGGAAAGAAAACAGTTTTTGGGAGGATTGAAAATGCACATTTTTATTTCTAAATATCTGATAGGCTAGTCTTACTTTCCAATGTAAATGCAGACAAATAATAAACAATTTGGGTAACACAGTTCACTGTTTCATTCATCGTCTTTATCGTCACCATCGTCGCCGTCATCATCATCACTCCCCTTCACTTGAGTCACTTGCTGCACTGTAGTGCGTTGTGTGCTGCGGCTGCCACAAAGGATAATCTTCAGAACCAGCCATAGCATTGGAAATACAACATTTCTTGAAGCCGTGAACAATACTCTGGGCGGAAATCAGATCCCAAGCACGAAGTATCTAATGACACAGCTGTCTGACCGATGGATTTCTTATCTTACCGTGGGAGTATGAGTGTCACCGCCAGATAGAAGCCATCTGAGTACTTATTTCTTAAATGGTCTTTGAATGGTTAAATGGTCTTTGAACTTGTGCCTGATAGGTCATACGTCCAGGGATGATAACCAAATCTGTGTGCATTTTAGCCATTTCATTTTTGGCACTTGGGGTTAGGTGTCCACTAAATGCATCCAGTACTAGCATTGATCTTTTTCTGAGCAACATTCCTGGTCTTCTTCCCCACACAACTTCAGCCAGTCCAAAACCAGTCTTCCTGCATCCACCCCTTTTCTTGCACTCCCACTATCGCTCCAGAAGGTAACTTTTATTTCAGCATAGTTTTTCATGTCCTTTAAACTGGATAACTTCTCTTGTTATGGCAAATCCTTTATCGTGCATCTCCTTAATGTGCTGAACAAGATGTCCATCAGGTTTTTCATAACCCCCTTTTTAGGTCCTCAGAAGGCTTGTTTAGTAGAATGTGCATTTAAGAGATCCTTCTTTTGTTTCCTCCATTGACTGACATTAATTTCCGTTATGGCAAATTCCTTAGCCGCTGCACAGTTGTTTGTGTTTTCTGCCACATGGACCCGATCATTTAAAAATTTGACATCATAACTCCCTGTCTTTTATTGTCGCCGCTCATTTTTTTTTTTGCTTTATAATTGGGCCATGATGGTATATATGTATCTATGTATATACGTGTGTGTGTGTATGTATGTATGTATGTATATATACACACACACACACACACATGTGTATGTAATATCCCCTAGGGCAGTGGTTCCCAAATCCAGTTGTCAAGTACCCCCAGCAGGTCAGATTTTCAGGATTCAGCACAGGTGGATCAATCAGTGGCTCAGTCATTTTGATTGATCCACCTGTGCTGAAGCAGGGATATATAACACACAGATGATCACGTCGCTCGCTCAGTAAAAGACAACAGAAAAAGCTACCTGGTGCATGGGGGAGGGAATAACACAGAAACACACAGATAAATGATCACAGAGGATCACAGAAAGCCCCCAATAACTGCACTCAAAATAGGTCACACTACCAATAATAGTGTCAACTCAATGAAAGCCAAAAAATAGCCTAACCCATAAATGGGGTCAACCGCTAAGGTCACACTAGAGTGCATGAAAATAATAAAGTTTTATTAAACCAATAATTAAAACCCGACGAATGAACCATAAAAGTACATGAATAAAATCCCCATACGTTGGATGGAGGCAAGAAAAGGTAAGTAATGTGTTATAATGCCTAAATAGCAAAAAACAACAATAGTGCTGTAATCAGGTATACAGCCACATGTAAGCTGTGCACAAGGCTGTGCAAACATAAGTTCACGATGCAGAGCCTACAGCAGAAAAGCAATACTTATGACCACCAGCAGAATCAGAACAGGCCATACAGCAAGGTAAGTATACGACCTGTAAGCATACAGTGTATGTATGCATGTGTACAGCTGCAGTCCAGGAGAGTAACCAGAGCAGACTTTGCCTCCAGACACCACCGCGTGATCGTTAACGTGCTGACGTCAGGCTACCCCCTATTAGGGTCTTTTTGTGATCCTCTGTGATCATTTATCTGTGTGTTTCTGAAGCAGGGATATCCTGAAAACCTGAACTGTTGGGGGTACTTGAGGACTGGATTTGGGAACTACTGTTCTAGGGTAGTTAAAGTATGTGAGTTTTCTCATCTAGTATACCCAGGAGAAACTACACCCTCATGATGCTCGGAGGTTCAATGACTGATGACTGCTGGGAAGGGACCTTATATATATATAAGAGGTTGTAACTTTTTCAAGGTCTCTCTCTCTCCCTGAATCTGGGTTACTCATGAACAATTAACAGCAATCCCTTTCCAAGGTTCCAGTTCTTCCCCGTAAAAACTTCAGCATGAGGTTGAATTGGGAGACTGGATTGGTGTCAGTTGCTAAAGCCATCCTCCCCCAAAGCTGGGAAACATCCAGCTAGGTCTCCTAGTAGAGAGGGTACCTTTGCTGAGCTTTACTCCTGGCTTTATCAGTTGGGACATAAACCCTAGAGACTTGAAGGATCTTTCTGATACAAGAAACTGGACAGAGGATCATTATCCCAGGGTGTTTACATGGAGGACCGTTACCAGCGAGCAACTGGAATGTGAGTTCTTCAAGGAAGGACCCCTGCCAGGTTATATAGTTAGATAGATCAAGGATCACGTTTGTGGCTTAACCACTGAAGATATTATATACAATAGTATCTCCAGCCTGACCAAGGAGTTGTGGTTATTGGAATATCAGTGCTCTTTTCCTTGACAATATTTTGTGGCCATATTTCTGGACATCACTCTATAATCTCATTACTTTGCTCAGAATACAATTTTACCTTTTGTGATGTTCTAACAAGAAAGTGTAACTGTTTATGTTGACTTGTTTAATAATTTGTTTAATAGAATATATGATCTGTATTCTGTGTGTCAGGGGTTGCTAGGCAGATTACCATTGCAATAGCAATCAAGTTCTGAGCCGGCTGCCAACAACTCTTTAGCCACAACAAAGAAAAACTACACAGCCCTTCGGCAGTTAATAAACTCTCTAATTTTACTATAATTGTCTGCAATTACTGGTGTATACTGTTTAATCTGCAAGAAGGGAAATTTGCCATGTTTGGCTATTCTCACCAGAGTTGACCTTGGGAACATATGGTGTACTATCCCTAACAAGTTGTTCAGGATCTCAGGTCTATTAGTGACTTGTAGCCTAAACCAATAGGGTTAAAAATAAAAAAATCGCAAACCCCCTCTGTGGTTCCTTCTTTGTGATACCAAATTGGCAGAGTACGCAGAAATGTCCCTCTCAGTTGAATTGTAATCTCTCCTAGGATACTGGTCTCTATGTCGATAGTTTCCTATAGGCCCTGTAGGCTGCCAATTCTCAAACCATGAGTACACCTGGTTCCTTTGATAGCTAATAGCATCACTGATGAATTTCCTTTTCTTGATGTCCTCTGTGTATTTCCTATACCAAGTCAAGATTTTATTAAGGTCTTCTTTAATCTCTTTTATGTTATCTGGGGTGGCTTTTTGTAGAAAGCTCTTCCTCCAGTATCATTCGTATTCCACCTAATCATAAACTCACACTTAGTTGCTTCCTGCTGCAGTGTCTCTGTAGTTAAAAGAATGAGATCCAGTGAACACTTGCTGAGTATTGTATCCCAGATTGCGCAAGAAGTCCTTATTGTCCCTGCACAAGTTGGATCTTACGCGAACCCTCAAGTCCCCCGTCTCTGCCTGTGGTATTTAGCAATGGTGTTCCAATGTTGCTCCAAACTAGTGTTTTTTCTTAATTCCATTTCTAATGTTCTCTTGAGATCTAAATGATCTTCTAATATTTTTTTTTCAAGGCAACACATGAAGAATTGTTCAAGATACTGAATTGCATTGTTAAGAAAAAGGAATGAAAATCAATGGTGCACGACTTGCAGGTGACATTGTTCCAAAAGATCTCCAGCAGCAAATTAGAGAACTCACCGAAACAAGTAAAAAAGTGGCCTCCATATGAATATCGGCAAGACCAAAGTGATGTTCAACAAATGTGTCAACTCTGCAAACATTGTAATAAATGCAATGGAACTAGAAGAAGATGAAAATTGTCTGAGTTGGCTGGGGAGTAAGAGTGGATGGGAACCTTTTGAATGAAATTAACAGGAGAATGAAGATAGGATGGAGCGTATTTGGAAGAAACATGACAATCTTAGAGGGAACCTTCCACGGTGCCTCAAGAAGAAGGTTATCAACCAGTGTATTCTGCAACATGTTCATGAATGGATGTGAAACTTGGACCCTAAATGTGAAGAAAATTCAGACATTTCAGACAACTCAAAGAAGTATGGAGATTATTACCCGAAGAGACAGGAAAAATAATGCATGGGTTACAAACAAAACAAAAGTCTGTCACAAGGGCAAAGAAATGAAAATGGCCGTGGGCCTGACATATCGCAAGCACAAGTGACCACAGTTGAACAAAAATAGTATTCGACTGGAATCCAAGAGAGATTAAGAGACAAAGACGACTACAACCAAAAGTAAGATGGGAGGATGAAATGAGAAAATTTATTGAAGGAACTTGGAGAAAAGATACTTGTAATCGCAGTACCTGGAAGGTCATTGGGGAGGCTTTATTCAGCAGTGGCTCAACAAAGGCTTAAAATATGTGTATATCTTTATGTATATATTTATACAGTGTATACATAATGTCACAGTCAGAGATTTGTCCTATGTCAGCAGTCGATTAGAACTTGCTCTATTGGGTTTAACATCTACTGACAGTAGCTTCCAGGTGCAACCAGTTACCTAGTTACCCAGTTACTTAGTTACATAGTAGATGAAGTTGAAAACAGACATATACGTCCATCAAGTTCAACCTATGCTAAATTTAGATGACAGATATCCTATATTTGGACTTACAGTATATTGATCCAGAGAAAGGCAAACATTTCAAATATCTCATAAGGGGGAAAAATAAATTCCTTCCTAACTCCAATATTGGCAATCAGATTACTCCCTGGATCAACATCCTTCCCATGTTTACTTATTTGGTATTGTCACGTACGGCACCCGGTGAGCACGCGACCTGCATACGGGACAAGGGTTAATACTGACACTCGCAAGCTCTCCCAATTCTCATCTCTGCAGAGGTCGGTCAAATGGACAATATCTCCTCTATAGGACCATGTTTAATACTCATGCTCGCAAGCGCCCCACCCTTCACCTTCGCAAAAGACTCTCGGATGAGTTAACACCTGCCCTAAATCCGTTTCAATATACCACCGTCACGAACAGCACACAAGTGAGCACGTGACTTAGGTATGCAACCAGGGTTAATACTCAATCTTGCAAGAGCCCCACCCTTCACCTTCGCGAAGGACCTTCGGATGAGTTAACATTAACCCCTACTCAATTGCAAATCATATCTAACCACTGCCACCACTAGAAGTAGTTATGCAAATAAGAAGTCTTGTCATAAGATGTCAAGTTTTTGCTCAGACTTAAATAAAATTCTTTCCCATTGAACACAACCTTAACCCAGCCCCTGTCGTAAATCAGCTGTGAGATTGACGGTTTTACGACAGAGAAAAAAATACCAAATGACAATTACCTGAATCATGCAATATCTAAATGTACTCATAACTTTCCGTAACAAACACTTACACATGCGTGAGTCACATCAATATATTCAGGCACTCATGGCGGACACAATGAGACTAAATATGAACAGCGTAATTGTAACAGGGACTTACCCCTGTTGAAGAAACTCTCTCTAAAATCCAACAGGTATCTGGTTAAGCGCAGCAGGCAATTAACCAGACTCCACCTGGCCAATTTATATATATGTATGTTTGTGGTGGTAATTAGCTTAGCTACCCACCCAGTTAGAGAGGGCTTGAGTAAAGGTGTAGATAGTCTCCAAAGCGGAGTAGGCCTTAATTTTGTTTATTTTTAGTGTTTTTGCTGTGTTAAAGGAACAGGCGCAATAAAGCCTTATTTTAGTTTCACCTTAATAACGGTCTCCATTGCGTACCTCTGCACAAATCTCTTACAGCCATTCTAAAATGAAGAGAAATATTAATATCTGTCTCTTAGTACCTGCTAGACCTGATGTGTCTGTAATCAATATGTGTGACTCAATTCCACGGATACACACATGTAATTTTTAGCATGTTCAGCAGAGGACGTCACATGATATTCTCATTTTTAATAAAGTCCCTCAATGAGGGCATAGCCCGTGGGTCACACCTCTCTGGAATGTACTAGCAATCACTCACAAACATTAGCTTTCTTTGAAGCCAACAAACCAGTATCTGCTCAATGTCTACAACCCTACCAAACCACACGTGTCACTTTTAGTGGACTATCCATGACAGTCCCCCCCAATTAAGTTCGGTTAGAAGCACAAGCACAAAGCTGGAAAAAGTCCTGTCATGTTACAACCCCAACAGATGTCATTTTAAAATAAAACTACATTCAAATTAACCCCTTATTCACCAGGTTCATTAAAATACATTATATCTCATGATATTATCATGACAGGTATATCCCTGTATATGTTTTCTTTCTAAAAAATATACCAATGTTTTTTTTTTTAAGGTATCTCCTGTATTTGCCGTCACAGTCTCCATGGGTAATGAATTCCACACTGTAACTGCCCTTACTGTAACAAACCCTTTCCTTTGTTGCTGGTGAAATCTCCTTTCCTCCAACCTTGTTGTTTGTACTATCCTTGGGATGAGTAGTTCTTTTGAAAGCTTCTTATATTGTTTACTTAGCCTCCTGAGTGCAGTAGGACTTCAAATAAATAATACTTTAAGTACACTGTCCCTTTAAGGCAAAGTAACAGAATAAAAAGCGACTCTACTAAGGAGGCTAATCCGAAATGTATTTGATGCAGCATGGCTTTCTGTATGTAGGTTAACAAAATGTAAAGTTTTTATAGTATGACTATTATTAATAATATTACGCTAATAATACAAATTGACAAAAAATAATAATAAACAGGTATTAAACATGATGCAATGTGTCAAAATTCACTTCAGACAACAATCGTTTGCGTCACATCTATGAAGTCATTTAACAATCTTCATAGATCGGTGTATTTTATTAACGTTTGCACTATTTTTATGCCTACAATTTTACCAAACATAGAAAAACCGTGTTAAAGCTCCAGGAGGTCTGTAGTGATGCCCTTTAGCCAGTAATAAAATGATGATAGGAGTTGACACCGGAAAATAAAGGATTAAGGGGCTGCTGTTTTCTGTGTGACAGATTGATGGGGGTGACAAGGAGGGTTATAACACAGTGGGGACAGCCAGTTGTGATATACAATCACTACGTCCCCCTAGCCCTGGCTATGCCGGGCGTGGAGTACCCTCTACTCACGATGATACGCCGCCTTGGTCACCCTTCTTGCAGCAGCTGACCTGACGCTGCCGAAAGCGTCTCCTCCAGGCTCCCGGTGCTGAAGCAGATTCTTGCAAACAGCAGTAGAACAAGGTAAGAATCAGTAATCCAGCCGCTCCATAATGCACCAAATAGGCACTCACCAGCAAAAAAGGGGTTAAAAAGTATGCTTTAATAAACTACATCAAAAAACAAAAAAACAGACAGTACTAACTACTCTCCCACGCGTTTCATGCCCACTGTGGCGCTTTACTACAATTTTACCAGCCTTTTTCACTATTTGACACACTGTTTAAGTACAATCACAAGGTAATGCGGTCTGCATTGTTTAAACACGTAGAATCTCTTCTGATCTAGGAATCATGAGCCTACAAGTGGAATATTACAATAGGAACATGAGTTGCCTTTTACGTTGTATTGTTAGTTCAAATGCTTTTTCCTTCATTGGTATTCACATTAATCTTGCGTTACCTATTCGTGTCACATTTACTGCTAATATCTGTCCATGAACTTTAACCTGTAAGAAACTACAATTCTAATGTTCTAATATTCTCCTTTCACTGCCTGGAAAACGTTTCCTTTTTACTGTTCAGTTTGTGTAGAACAACAATATTTCAAATGAAATGATACACTTGTTCTCTCAGTTTAACTAGTAGAGATATGCTACATTATTGCAACATTAACCCTTTTCTTTTTTTTGTGTGCAACATTGGGCAAGCAACATTAGGCTAATTAATGAGTGTAAAATTCAGGCGACGTGTCGCTTATTTTTAATCAATGCAAAATTAAGCAAACTTTTTGAGACATTTGCGTATCTCTATTTACTAGATTATAGAGTTATCACTAACAATTGTATTGTATCCATTATAAAGATTAATATACCGCTTCATTGTTCTTGCTAACACACCTACAATATTAATCATCTGAGAGCAAATGATGTTTAATACATATATATTACTGTGTGCTGTTCACAGCATGGGAATCCTTCCAGGTGCAATCACTTAGCCCGAGCCGCAGGCTCCTGAGAACACAGGTTCCCATTCATTGATGCTTGGTAATAGAGATGCGCGAATTGTTTTTGCGCATTTGGATTTGCCTTGGATCGGCTGGTTCCTTTGGTCTACGGTTTTCCGCGAATGAGTCTTAAAAAGAGTGATTGGTCTTCCCTGGATTTTTTTTATCACTGATAATCCACAGAGCAGATTCCTGAAAAAAAAATCTGCACACAGATTCCGGAATTCGTGGATTGGATTCTTAAAAATCTGCCAGAGGATTGCGGAATCCACGGGTGGATTATTAAAAATTTGCATGGATTGTATCCAATGGCGGTGTTGGATTAATCTGCACGGATTAAAACTGAAACAATCCGTCAGCGGATTTTGAATGGAAAGCTCGGGAAGTTACGGGAAACCGAATTTTATAGTTTTGGCCATCAATACAAACCCTGTTTTTTTTAACATAGTTTTGTGCTATTTAAATAGTTTTTTGTAGAGTTGAGACATTTCTTGTTCTTGCTGAGATTCATATGGAGGCACACGGTGTTACTTAGTTAGGCAAGATCTCTGATTTGCTGCTGGAGATCACTGTTGCTTGGGAGTCTTCTTTCTTTCCCATTCAATTCCTGGAACAATTATTTGAAAGTGTTGTGAAAAGCTTTGATGATATAGCATCATCCTGTTGCACACCTTTGCTTATCCTTATTTTGCGTGTGTCTTCGTGCAATTTAATGTTTGATGGGGCCTTCTAGTAATGTATCTGAGAATATCAAGGCATCTTCAACACCTTGTCTCAATGCCTTTAAAACTGCTGAGGTGTAGACAGAATAAAATGCTTTTTTTGTAATCTACGAATCCTAAGCAGAGTGGTACATCATATTCATTACTTCGGGAAATCACTTCTTGTACAACTTGGATGTGGTCCATTGTATTGTTTCCATTGCAAAATCCTGCTTGTTCTCTACGCTTGGCAAATTTCAGGGTCTGCCGCAGCTGATAAGTGAGTATCTTTGAGCCAGAGAGATGTATATAGGAACTGATAGTCTGCACTCAGTCAGTGGGGAAGTGCACGGATAGTGATTGTAGGAGACAAGGGCAGAGGTATAACCAGGGAGACATATATTTGGCTTTTATTTTGCCTGTATCTTCAAACAACACAGCTGTAAGGCAGCATACAAAATAAACAAATCAGCCTATCCCTTTGTAAGTGCTAACTCATACTTCCCAGTCCCTATCTTCAGGGCTGGGAGGATAGGCCTCTTACCAACCTCTCATTCCAAAGTCCAAAGAGGTACCTGTAAGCAGGGGGCCCTTTATATTAGATAAGAAAAGAGGCTGGAGCATTGCAAGATGGATGTCGGGAAAAGGCTCGGGAACACAACTTGTTTAAAAACAAGACAGTTTAAAAAACATGGACAAGACATTGTTCAAAAGTAGAAAAAGATCTTCCACATGTTTTACACCGTTAGGGGGCCCTGACAAAGCAATGCCACGTGACCCTGCGGTTTGACCATGGTGTGCACCCTCTGGCTGTGTCCTGGTATAGAGGATCTGGTTCCCTGGGATCCCTCCCTGTCAGCACACACCTCCCCTGTGCTAGAAAGATCCCCTGCAGTGCAAGCAGGAGCTTTTTTACATGACTGATGAGCCAGGTGAAGACTGACTAATTGTCTGTAGCTGCAATTAACCAGCTCCCTGCTGGACTCATCAGCCAGATACAGGCTTCCTATTTGGAGCCCTTTTCGACAGGGGTGAAAGCGCTGTCACAGTGATCATGTAATATAAGAAAACCCATCACTCTCAAAATCCGTGAAGTAAATACTTTTATTGAATATCGATTTTTCCGTCCCCATTCGCTCTTGATAAGTCGGCTTCGGACAATGCATCGCCATGGCAGCAAACCAGCAAATTACGCTGCGGGGTCACGTGATGTCACATGACCCCGTGCCATCATTTGATCCCAGCACACAGGTAAGGGGGGGGTGGAAAGAGCAGGAAGGGGAGCGCAGTACCAGAGGTTTGTGCAATCCTGGTCTAGGTGTATAATGGGTTAATTAATGTTTCCTAGTAAAAATGGCTATTGTTGCTGAAATAACAGCTGCTGCTGAGATAATGTCTGAAATAATACAATTAATTCCATAAAATAACTTGTTGTTAGTTTCAAAGCACAGGGGGCGCCCCATTTCCTGAGCCTTGCTTCCTGAATCTGTTTCCTGATTTAGACAATATGCGCTTGTCCTGTGCACAGGCATTTCAGACCCTCACCCCTGGACACAGCTAACGGGGAGCTTGTGTGGTTTGTGCCCGGGACAACGTGATCACAGAAATACAACTACCAGGCACCTCGAGAAGTGCTGGGTCCCCTGCTCGATGAGTGAGGTATCCTGATTGGTGTAAGATGCTGAAAATAGCCGAAGCTAAGTAACCAATAAACTGTATTTGACTAACAATTGGTGTAGTGTCTATGTGTATCCGTGTGATAGATTGACAATCCGATCAATTTATTTTGAATAAGCATTTCCTGTCAGTACACGTCTCAGGATATGCCGCCCTGAGTATTTTGAAGCCGGTTTTGTTCATACCCCATTCTTACCATATGTTCTGAAGAAAACATCTAAAAACATTCTCTCTATAGTCGTTGTAGTAAACAGCACAAGCAAAACGATGTGAATGTCTGAATAATTCTGACCATCAAAGTGTATATTCCAGACAAAGATTGTCGTGTCTCTGTATATTCAGTTATCCAGGATTTAAATAAAAACACCTACGTTTTCCTTCTTGTTAAAACACGTAGGAGTAAATGTAAAGGCAGAATCAATTTTATGTGATCGATACTTTGTGTAAGTTGATTTTGTTGAAGCTTCTCAATCCATCAAGACATCATCTGTATAACATCAGCAATATATTTAAATGCAAGTTAACTTTCGATAATTCCTACTGGTATTTACAAAGTTGTGTAGTGAGTATTTGTTCCTTGTGTGATCTTTAAAAAAAAAAATCAAGTATATGTACTGTAAATTGGTATAAATGTGTACATTTTAATATTCTTTTTTTTAATCACACACAATACACTAACCTGCTTAAAATAATATGCACTGTAGTTGCAAATATTTGGAATTCATGCCTGACATTTAACTGGTATGCAAAATATAGATTTTGGCTTTTCATCAAATCGGTAATGAATGAGTATATTTCTTTCTGAAGGACTAATTCATATAGCACAGACTCATATTACTTAGTAAGAGTATTTTTGTCTCTTTAATATAATGTATATTTATTATATCATTGATAAAAGATGTGTATAGATAAAGTAGATTACATTTTTCATTTTTATTCCAGTAAAGTGACTTTCCTGCAGAACTGCTTTTCTAAAATAAAAGGGTACCACCAATAACGTAAGAAATGTAAGCGCAGATTCACAGAGGTCAGGTATTAACTTAACAAGGCGTTAACATTAGTTAACACCTCTAAGTGCCAACATGCATCTTTAAACCTCGCTAATGCAGTTTTTTTGGTGGAAAGGGCTCTCACTCTCTATCTCTCTCTCCCCAAAAAACATACTGTATTTCAGGGGCTGGAATAAGACCACCTTTAGGTAAGACAAGCTTAACTCTCGTCATGTTATTTCTACCTAACGTGCGCCAGTGCTAACCTAACATAGCGTTAAGCCTATGTTACCGAGATACACAACGGCTGTGGTTTTTGCATATAATTAGCTTTTTGGATGTGTGCTCACCTCAGGGTAAATAACGTTTGTTAATGATTTTGGAAACTCTGTGCTAATAAAGTATTGTTCACAGACCTCTGTGGATCTGGTCCTTAGGGGGTGGGGCTGACGCGTAAATAGCTGCATCGGCCTATTTAGAATTACCCCTTAAACACTCGCAGAAAGCCAATATATTTTTGTGTTCACATTGCGAGTGCCTAACAATCTTGGCAGGTCCCTTCGTCTCACTGACACTGACTGAGTGGTTCTCTTGCTGACAATCTGGAAGTCAGTCAGCTTCTGCATTAGCCGAAGTCTCCATGTGAGACAGAAAGAAGTCCTGTATACTTTGTTATAAAGTGGATACACAAGCACAGTTCACATTCTCTTTTGAGCTTTATACTTTACTTGATTAAACACAGACTTCTAAATAGAGATTGGCAAACCGGTCCAAATGCGTTTCTTGGATTTTTCCGAATTTGTCATTCACAATCTGTTCCGCTGTGTAAAATCTGCGGACGGATTGTTTCAGTTTCAATCCATGCAAATTAACCCCAAACTGCCAATGGATACAATCCATCTCCGGATTCCGCGAAACTGCTGATAGATTGGATTCTTAAAATCCATCGGCAGATTGCGTAGAAAGATTGTCGGTGTAAAAAAAAAAAAAACGGTATTTTTGAGACTGATCCGTTGAAATTCACAGACCAAAGGACAGGGTGGAAGTTTAAAAAATCACTCTTAACGTAGGATAGTAGAAACTGATGCTCTTCTAAAATGGAGGAGCATGAAATTAAACTTCTGGACGCTGCATCAAGTGGCTTATGTCAACTAGTGACTTCAGACTTTGAAGAAACCCCTTTAGAGTCTCAGAATAGCAGCTCCCAGCAAGCCGCATGTCTGTTTGAGACTGAGAAACCTGTGCTTAGCTCTACTCCACCAGTGGGGGTGACCAGAGGGGGGAAAAAGGTGCTACAGAGTTGCTTCATTTCCCCCCTCTCGAGTCACCAGTCACTTGTACTTAAGGGGTCTGTCCCATGGTTCTATTTTGTCATTAAAAAAACAATAGGATTCCATTACCAATGATTAAATCTGTATAAAATAGACTGCTCCAATAATGTAACATCTAGGATGACAAAATCGACACATTAGTTGGCAGCTCTTTACACTCCGTCTGAGGAGAGAAAATATAAAAATCCAAAGTTAACCTTCATGATAAATGATGTTAGACCCCTACATTATATGATTTCACCAAGATAACAAAAATATAAGGGTGACAACAAAAAATAATTGGAGAGTGAGTGGTCATTACTGGCAGACAGGTCATATAATTCTTCATAATTAATGATAATACAGCAACATAAAATCGCTAACTTCATGTCCGTTGTCTTTCTGTTTGAAAGCTGAATATACTTTAGAATTTTTTTTTATTTTACTGGTGTGAATTTTGCAGTGTGCCAGAATTTTCAGTAAATGTATCTCTTTTGGATTGACTAGGCTCAGGCATATGTAAGACAAGTGAGAATATTGTAGTTTACAGGTCCCTGTCTAAAAATAAGTTTGGTGATACGTGTGTACTTCTGGGAACCCTTTTTGCATAATTTATATGAAGGAAGAAAGATTTAAATATGTGTAGAAGGGAAATGTCCCTAATGATCTTAGAGTTGCTAATGTAACATCTGCACATATTTTCATGCTACTGTATGCGTGCCCTTAGGCTCTTTGTCACATAAGCACTTGGTAGAATAGTTTGTGGAAACATCATAGGTTTATATGTATTTCTTGTTTTACAGTTTGGATTAGTAAGTTTTACATGGAGGAACAATATTGATATAGTTTTTTTTCTCCAACAGTTAAAAGAAATAAGCTGTTAGTCACACTTATGTTTGACTAGATATTCAAATGCCAGAGGCACAGCACAAGATTTTGACGGTTTTGTTAACAACATACATGACAAAAGAGAAGAAAACTGTATTCAGGCAACACCTTGATGAAGTAATATTGCTGAAATTAATATACTGTTGATATTACTAAAAAGGACGGGGGGCGATCTATGGAGAGGAAATTGTTAGCAGTGTGCGGAATTCATCTGGTCTTTGTGTGTGTTATATGTCAGTATGAGTGTTGATGCAAGAGTGAATTTTGCTCTAGATTGGGGTGGGGCGGGGAGGGGAAAGATATGGATTGGGCCGTGTTGCTCAAACACTCAAGTGTTGTGGTCAGCTAAAAGCACCAGTTTAGGTTAGATGTATTGATCGTTGGAGTCCGTCTGAGACAGCTAAGAAGACCTGTAATTTGATTGGTTTAGAAGAGGATTATCCACTCGTGTTCAGGGAATGTTGTGATGTGATGTCATTATATTCTGCCTAGTAACTTATGTTAAACAAAGGAATCTAAAATGTATATAAAGCCTGCATGGACACTCTTTTGGCAGAGTATCTAATGGACAACTTGCGTGTATGTGCTGTACGTGCATGTATTAAACTACTCATAATCAATGAACCCTTGTTTGTAAGTTTGCAAACAGCGACGACCTGTATGATCAAGATAACTGGTGGATTTTATGATCAAAGTACATACAGCTGAAATGATTAATTGTGTCTATTGTGTACAGTATAGATTCTAGTATGGGGGAGCATAGGTGTTACAGGGTTAGCGCGGAGACGTATGAAGAGATATCTTTTACAGGGATAGTATACCAGTATAAAATGATATGTTCAGTGCTTTAATAGATTTTTATATTCTATATGAACATATTGGTTTATTTGCATGGCTACTGATCACAAGTTAGCTGCTGAACAGCCCTCTTCCCTTCTCCACTCATCGATAATATACACAAATATGCTTATATATTACACCTCTGCACCCTGCATTATCAATTTCTCATGTCAGGGAATAAGTTTACAGTATCATGAGTAGATGACAGGAGATTAAAGCAGATTTTACCAAGCAGTACTCAATAGATGGGACACAAAGTTGAGGTTTTGGATCCACCTCTGAATGAAAAAATGAGGGGGGTTTTCGGTCCACAGATCAGTCTCAAAAAGGCCAATGAGCTGTTTCTGAATTGTTTTTTTTTACAGAAACTCCGGATTCCATATCATTGTGGAAGTACCAAGGCCTCGCCAAGCAGGCAACCGGCAAAAATTACTTATACCTGTACAGACAGTGGTGTTTCGGATCACTAAACTTAACACCATGATCCCATTTGAGATGAACAAATACCTTGATTTGGGGTGTTATAGAGGGTCCCCCCTCTATGGTGGACCTGTGGAGCCCCATAATCTTATGCCTGCCGCATTACACAGCTTTTTCAGCACAGCCTGTTTCACCCTTCAGTGTGAGGCTGGTTGTACTGGCTTTGCAATGAGAAGCTCGTAGTGGCTACAACCAGACACAATTTTATGGTACGTAAAAAAGGAACGAAACCCCTCCACCGTACAGTATATTGAAACAGAATTTGATGGCATATGACAACCACTTGGTCATCCGAGATGGACAATTTTCCTATCGGTTGTAACACTTCAGACCCTTGACCCGGGAGGCTGCCAGGCGGTTCCCCCCGCCGCCCGCTTTGTCCCCCTGAAATTCCCAAATAACGACAGGAGACAGTAATATTTGGCTGGCGGGAGGCAAAGAGGACGAGCCCCCGCCAGCTTGGCTTTAAATTAAGGGGGCTTGGGCGCTCCCCCGTGACGGGCGGGGAGGAAGGCCGGCCCCCCCTGGTCATGAAACCCCCCCGCCCATGGCTGGGGGGGTCGCTATTTGAACCTTTGCTGTCTTTCGTATTTAGTGTGGTATAGACCTATGTCTATCCCAAGCATTTTCTGTTGGAAGCTTTCCCATGAGTGTACTGCCCTTTGTCAAGAAGAACTTCCTGACTTAGACTCACAACCGACTTCAGAGCACAATCTATATTTTATAAATCTATAGTTAAATAAGAACAATTTTAAAACAGTAAATATTTAAAAACACAAGCCACTAGAAATACAAATCTGCTATATTAAAAAAATAAAGGGTGAACAATGTCAGTGAATTATAGTCATTGATGAAGCCTTTGGTAACAAGTGGCATGAATGTGTATTGTTATTTTGTTGTTGGTTTTCAGGTATTGGACAATCAGAAATATACTGTACACACAACCAAAGAGGTCAAAGATCATTTAGAAGTAATATTGTACTCGTAATGGGAACTGTGAGTGAGAACTCAGGGGTGAATGATAACACGTAGTTTAATATAGGAACAGATGTTGAGTCTACACACAGTAGTAAAGGTTCTGGACCTTATGAGTTGATTGAAAATACCTTTGGGAATTTCTTTGTAAGAGAGTTTCTTGGGAAGTAGCGCGTTAGAAAACAATGTGAAATAAATATAGTGGGGAAAGCAAAGGATAGGTGGAGTGAAGGCATAATTTCCAAAGACAGTGCAAGCCACAAATCTGAGCATCAGGCAGGCGACCAAAGAGGGTAAAAAATGAAGTTTTAAAAGAAAACGTCGAAGTGATAATGGCAAAGATCACTTCCTTTTTTAACTCCTGTGTTGCCGGCTCCTCTGGCAGTGAAGGGGTAAAATAATACGGGATCTGTTCCATGAAATAAGACTATAGGGTTACTAATTTGTACTCATACCATAAATACATTATAAACCTTTAGAAATTACATTCAAACAGTGTAGCCCCTCGTTCAAAATGATTGTGCCCCACTGCACTTAGAACAGTAACCCTATTTATTTTTTATTGCATGGCCAAAGAACGAGAGCAGAATAAGACAAAGGGTCACAGAGCTCCATTATCAACTTAATACAGCGTTATAGTAAATTTACGCATCGTGCACAAAATGGAGCTAATATGCAAATAGGATATGCAAAGTGTATGTAAATGACTCCTATTAGCATGGATCTCAGGAGTCTCTCCACGTGTTTGGTGTGTTTGATGTGTTTGATGGGATATATATATATATCACTTGGGGCTCTAGTAAAATAGGGCTCTTTCTGCTTTCACAAGCCGTGTTATGTGACGTGAACTTGATGCTAATGACATTACTAACGGACGTTGTTTTTGCATTTAATTAGCTCTGTGGATTGGCGCTAACCTCAGGGAACATACTGTAACTTCCGTGATTCTGATAACATGGGGTCATGCGCTCTGCGTCAACGGAGCTGCGTGGATCTGGGCCATAGAGAAGAGAATATATAATGGGAAGCACGCCAAAATATCATATCAACCAACTGAACTGTTTGAGAACGAAACTTCAGCTTTTGATAACGTTTATATCTGTTACTGTGAAGCTATTTTTAGTTGAATGCAGATATTGCTGGACACGCCGGCAACTCATTGCTCTGCAATTCATTTAAGGCCTGTCTGGCAGACCGAGGAGAGGATCTTTGCCAAATCAAAGGGCAGAGCTCGTGTCACTGTTTCACGTATTTGATAGGTTATAGATTAAAAAAAACATGCCCATCGCTGCCAAGGGAAACTAATGTTGCAAATATTAAACAAATGTTTGCCTTTAATGATTTATTGTCCTGTGCCGCTGCCAATATTCTTTGCGCAGCAGAATAAATAAGGCAGAGTAAATTTGTTCCTTAAAAGCTTGCTATCTAATTACTATTACTGGAGTATTAGATGGGGTCATGTAGAGCTGGGAGACCTTTAAAGCGGTTATCCTACTCAGAAGTAGCAGATGGAAAATGTAAGTGGCTTCCGTAAGTAAATATCATCAAAACTAAAGAAAATATATTTGACATTGTTTGTTTGGAAATTTAGAGTCAGATCCACATCGTTCTGTTAAATTCGGGCTCATAATGTGACATTACCTAAAACAGAAACAGATGCTATTTTCCCTGAGGTTAACATGTATCCACAAAGCTAATTATTCGTCATGGGGAGCGACTGTGGGGCTAGTGTCCAATGGCTGGAAAAGGCAAGCTGGTGGACAACGATGGTCAAGAAAAAAGCAAGGTCAGGGCTGGGGGCCAGGAGGTAGCGATGTGCATTAAACAGGCAGAGTCAGGGCTGGAGAGAGGTAAGCAAAGTCAGGTCCAAATTGGTCTGGTAACAGCAACAAGCAAAGGCATGAGGAAGCAGTGAGCTTGTCTACAGGGAAGAATCACAATAAACAGGCAAAGGAGGGAAAGGGAGGTTAATATAAGTCTGATTGCCAACAAGGGACAGGTGGATGAGGCAGCCAGCAGCCTTCAGTCAGTTCCTAGCAAAGAGCAGTGGCAGAGGACAGCAGTCCCATGTGCAGGTCTGCAGAACTGCCGACTGGGAAGGAGAGACCCCAGTTCAGTTCCCGATCTGCAAAAACAATGGCTCATATTGCGCTTATTGGCATAGGCTTAACATCCAGTTATTATTGTGCTATCTGCCAATAAAGTTC
Source organism: Ascaphus truei (assembly GCF_040206685.1). Lineage (NCBI taxonomy): Eukaryota > Metazoa > Chordata > Amphibia > Anura > Ascaphidae > Ascaphus > Ascaphus truei. The sequence continues at coordinate 1,834,603 of NC_134501.1, forward strand.
AGTATGTCTCAGCGTTGCTGTGATCTAATGCCTATAATAGGTCCTTAGTCTGAGCTAGCGAGGACAGGGAACTAGCACGGAAAATAATGCTATGTTAGATTAATCACACCTAGCAGCCGTTATTGCTGGGATACACAACACGCCAGCGGGAGCAGACACCATAGAAAAACCGTAGCCACGTGTGAAAAAGGGGTGGGGTCAACACGTTTTTGCACCAACTGTCACTGTAACTGACATCATGCTCAGGACAACCCTGTAAAAGCCCTATGTCATGGTCCAGATGTGAGTAACGCCACGTTTAGGCATGACCTATCTAATGTAACGGTAAGTCCCGGCATTAAGTGGAATGGACTTAAGCGGATGTGATCTGTTATGCTAATGCCTAGTTCGCATGTCATTATTTTCTAACGTCCGGTACAGTTAATGCTTTTTACAATAGATAACATCGCTTAACGTTACATTCCTGTCCTACAAAGACACGCCGTTCGGGGTAATAGAGGGCAGACACTTTGCACAGAGATCACAAACACAAAGGAGAGTATGATATCAGAAGTCAGTATACACTATAGCCTTGTAAGGCACAAGCATCTGAACACTTAGGGGCACATGCATCAAGTGCCGGCACGGTTATCACATGCTCTCTGCCGTGATCTCCCATTGACTTGAATGGGAGACAGCACCAGAACGGCTGTTAGAACCTGTAACAGCACTTATTCTATATCTGCCAAAGCGGCCATTCAGCTGTTTCAGACAAAACCCCCCACTAAATTCACTGGAAGTGCCTCTTCAGAGATATAGAATGAGGCATTAATTACCCAAGCATATTATTGCAGTGGTACAGTATCTTTACTAGTTTAAACCAAGATCACGTATGCCTTGCAGATCAGGCTTATTGATGCCATGTTGCCTCGCGTGTTTCAACGTATGTGAACAATCTTTAAACAAAATAAAAATACTTATATTTGTCTGATTTTTACATTAAAATAAAATTAAAAAAGCCAACAATAACACTGATTTAACTCATCGAACATGTCACTGCCATTGCTCATTGTGGTCTTAGGATGCACTGAGCCTATAAATGGAAGTGTTTTAATGATATGGCTTTGGTGTTACTAGCGTTCTAATGTGATATGTCCTTGAACATCTTGCTGTATTATTGCAGATGTTATTTTTTTTCTGTGAATAAATGGACTGTCAATGGCATATTCATATAATCATATTTAGTGTTCCGAATTTATTCTGTATGGTACCCTCTAGGGTGCACTGTGTATTTTGAATTATGTTTCATTTGCACTTGGTTTGTACAATTTTTGTTTAAAGAAGGGTTTTCATTTATTTTTCTAAATGTAATTAGATAGCATTCTTCACTGGCCAGCTTTGTGTCCAGTTTTGAGTCTTGTTTTAAAATTAAAAAGCTGTGTTAGTCAGACTCTTACATTTGTAAAATCGTAAGCTAAAATATGTAAGTATTTGTTATTCCCTAATTAATATAATGTGTGTTGCTTGCTCCATCAGTTCCTAGACATGCCATTGATTTTAAAGATTAAATAGCATTTTTAGCACTCTGATAAAATGTTTTGCACCCTTCAGAGTCTGTTTTTGCAGGTACAGATGCAGCAACGAGTATCCGAGCACTTGCCTTGGAAAATCTGGGGCAATCTCCCAGTAATGCTGCAACATTTCTGTGACATTTCTATAAACAGACTAATGGCCCATCGGAATAACACAGCAGGGGTCCCTGGCAGTCTCATTCAGTTTTGAATGCTTTTGGATGCAGTATAATGCTTTTTTCAGCATTTTTTCCCTCTCCTCTTCTCTCTTTCTACTTGATCAAGAGGCCTAATTTAAGATCTGCATAGGAGCAACACCAAAACATATGTAACATCAAGTACTGGAAGATAACTCAACCTTATACTACAATAATGTGATGTTATGCCTATGCTAATGAGACGTAGTTCTGACGTTATTTATGCACATATTGTAATACCTTTGTGGATTTGATGTTAACTCAGGGAACATAATGTCCGTTCCTGTTTTAGGTAAGACTCCTTGTGAGCCCTGAATTAACAGAGCTTTGTGGATCTCACACAAAATGCAACGCTGCTTTCATGAAAGACCATACAGTTGTGAGGAAAGTGGTAGGAATGAAGGAGGATGGGTGGGGTGTGTTCTCTTCTACAGAAACACCATTATTTGTGGGCAGAGGAACACAACTCAAGCAAGAGAGTAAGAAAACCAGGACTGAAACAGCCTCAACACATTAAAATAACTGAGCAATTTAGCAATTCCTACCATTTCTATTGGAAATGATAACTAACAAACCCATTCTTGGATATTGCAATGGGTGGGGTAAAGATCTGTGATTGAGTATCGTGTCTTCTTCAAACATGCGGGATGCTTTATTACTTCCGTGTTTACTTCATACAATGTCAATTTGTACTGCGCAACAATCCATGAAATGAATAAATATGAATATATGAATAATGAGTAATAATGAGTAATTAGAACTTGAACATGGAAAACAAGAGTTGCTTATGTTGAATTCTATTACAACGATTTATTTACCAATTAGTGCTTAGCAAAATCGAATTTAAAGACTGTTATTTTGAAGTAAAATGGACATAATTGGCGTGATTTTCACCTTACTTCTTTATGGGAATCACTACTCAAACTACAGTACGACGGTGCCCATGAAGTCAGTGGCCACTTCTGTCGTGTACATTAGTAATTAAACCTCTTTTTCTATAGTCACTGATTGGCTGCTTGGCTGCTTCAGCGGATATAGGTTAAGTTCCCGTGTCAATGTATCAAGAACCCAGTTTTTTCTGCATTTTCACAATCTGCACCAGATGTAAAAATCTTTTTCTTGTGTGTCCATAAGGTTAATGCCCATCACAATATTTTCTACATACATCTGCATTTTGAAATCCAAAATCAGAAGCAGATAGTTTATTTGCTCTGAACCATTGTTACTGTTGAAATACAAATAACTTGTCTCCTTTTAAGGATTCAACTACTGTAAGATGATCACAGTAAAGATGATGGGATTTTGAACAGCATTTTCTTCCCTTTAATATTTTCTTTTTATTAGAACCATGGAGACTAAAAAATACTGAAAATGTCAATGCCCTTCCTTTTAGAAGGACCTGCAACTTCACTTTTCTGTCACGTGATTACTGAAAAAGCCATAATTATGCCATTCAGTGAACACCCAAATGTCTGAAGAAGAACGGTGTACCACTTGAACTTGCTTCTGATTTGCTCTTTCCAGCTCTCTTGAAACAAATCGAGGTAATCGCATATAAAAATGTACAATGTGTCCAAATTGTATTTGCAGATATCCAGATTCTATTTCCAATCAGGCTTAGTATCTTTATAACATATAAAAAGGAAGAAGTAACTTTAAGAAAAAGTTCTGTCAAAAACACCTACTGTATTTTAATTTCTCTTTTGCATCATGATAGCACAATACACCTCAGATATTATAGTATTTATTCTTCATATGAAAATATTATTTAACATTTTTTCCCCCCAAATGTTATAACCTTTTAATACTACAGTGGACTGTACAACAATTTCATTTTTTTCAATAACCTATTCAATCACTAAACGTACTATAGAAAAGCTTGAAATAGTATATTGTACAGTATATGCTCTGTAAACAGGGCTGGCGCAAGGGTTTCATGAGCCCTGGGCGAAACTTAAAACTTGGGCCCCAGCTGCATTCTGTCTTGCCTGTGCCAGCCACCTTCGTTCTGCGCCCTGCTTCTCCTTCAAAATCGAGCGTCAAATGACGCTGTGGACGTCACAACCGACGCCACACAGTGTCTTGTTGCCATGGCAACTGTGACGTCAAATTACGCCATGACGTTGCATTACCTTGGTAACAAGACACCATGCGACATCACGTTGGTGACGTCTGCGCCATTATTTGATGCAGAATTCTGAAGGAGAAGCAGGGCGGCAGACAGAGGCAAGTCCCTAAGGGCGGCGATCTGTAAATCCACCTCTGCGCCCCTATAACCTATGCACCCCAGGTAACTGCCCAGGTTCCCCTAATGGAAGGGCCGGCCCAGTCTGTAGGGTATTTTATAGCTTTCGTAGAAATCACTGAATGATGCAATACTTCATGACCGGAAATAGAACAGCTGTATAATTTGGGAAAATACAAGACATAAGACAGGAAAAAAAAGTGAAATGATTATGAATTTCTGTGGGTAGTGATACATTTTAAGGCTACTTGCTGTTAGCGTATACATTAAAAGTTTGCAACTATGGTACAGAAGTATTTGACACGGAGACAGCGGTGCAACGCGTATCTATTCAAGTGAAGAGAAGCTAACCTGCTTCATTTATTTGTTAGGTATTAAATTAAAGAGGGAGAAGAGTAAATTGTTTAAAAACAAATAAGAGATAAACACTGCACCATTATTAACAGAAATGCACAGGTGATAGTCGCACAAAATAGCTTTTCTGACCTTACTCATAATGGAAAAAGAAAAGGGGAAAAAACTGCGATGCGCCCACGATGAGAAAGAGAAGTAACTATAAAACGCTGATCTACCTCTCCTCATCGGTACAGGTGTTTTCTACATGATCTACTTCCAGCAAAGGAGCACACAGAGCCGGTTCATTATGGGACTATGTGAGTACACTGCTGCCTTATGAGAGCTGCCCCAGGCATATAGGTTTTATATTGTTCAGGGAGATAGGAGAGGTCTGGGGGGGTTTTCAGGACTTCCCCCATACAACTCTCCTTATTCCTGCTAGACCTTGTGCCATCTAGGGGTTAATGCTAACAGCCTCAACCATTATATCACGTGATCTGGTCTTAAAGCAGAAAGACATTCAGAACTTTCAGGGGGTTAAGAAAAAGCTCTGTAGCACTAGCTAATTGGGGCTTCCACCTCAATATATTTGTTCACTTATAAAATAAAAAGGTTTATTGGATCATCGCAACGGAACCAACATGTTTCGCGCTTCTGGCGCTTTCTCAAGGTCCCTTCAGAGCTAACCTCCAACAGGGACATTGAAATACCCCGCCGAGCCAGCAAAAGCCGGGACTCGTCACGTGCATCGCGTCCAACGTTGCTGCGTAATGACGGGGAGAACAGACTCTATTCAAAACAAACAATAATGTCAGGAACAAAAGGCCACCACAGCTCTATAAATGCCTGGAATGAGAAATAAAGTATCTCGATAGAAATCAGGCTGAGATGTAGCAACCTCCAGTCCCCAGATACAATTAAAACCTTTTATGACACAAAGGCATACTATAGCTTATTGAAACAATTGCCCATGACATAACTCTTACAATGCAGCATATTTTAACTGAAATACTAGCCATCTTCAGTACATGTGCATGGCTGGGTTGAATATGACATTACCCCAGGAATTCAGTGAATACAGTAAAGGAAATAGGTAGAGAAAAATATATCTGAATAAGTCACTAATGCGAAAATGTATATTCAAGCATAAAAGGTCGGACTTCCATGATTCTAACGGTCTAGCACAAGAGTAAATCAATATCCCTCCCTGAATTATCTGCCGCTGTAGTTGTAGACCATATTACCGCCCGCAGTCTGAGAGGTGAGGCAGGGCGGGCAATGCTCTCCTCCTTTTTCCTCTGATCAAATACGATAATTAAAAACATTTCCCCTTAAACAGCTTTCACTAGTATGTGTTGCAGGAGCGGCCAGCTCCAGTCCTCAAGGGCCACCAAGACGTCGTGGTTTAAGAATATCCCTGCTTCAGCATGGTGGCTCAATCAGTAGCTCAGTCTTCGACTGCACCACCTGTGCTGAAGAAGGGATATCCCTAATACGTGGGCTATTGGTGGCCATTGAGGACTGGGGTTGGACCTCCTGCCGTAGTAAGTCACATACTCTTCAGTTATTGTTACAGTCCGAAAGAAATAGGTATTTTTACCGGAAGCATCGGGAGCCCCTCATTCCTCCCCCACCCCAGTTATATATGGTTTGTAAATAGGGGGTAACAGGAGCTGAACTTATTTTCAGATCCGGGGACCCCTGGCATCCAAATTGCTGGGAAAGGCCACGTTAGAATTTAATTTTATGTGTCACTTGGACCAATAGGAAGCCGCAGCGCTTTCCATGGCGGCTTCCCATTGACTTGCCTTATGTGAGAGAGTTAAACTGCCACGTGGTTTCCCATAGAGGGGACGTTACCGGCGCTACCTACAGCGGTAAAAAAAGAGAAAAAAAGCGCAAAACCCTTATGCTGTAGAATTTAAATCAATTTAATGATGTGTAAAAAGGGGTGTAATATACGCACGTACAGAAAAGAACATTCAAATAAGCTTGTAGGTATAAAAACCATAGGTCCTGGACTTCAGGGCGATTTCTCACGCCGCTATCCAGCCATATGTAGGTAGCAGCGGAAGACAATAAATGTGTGATCACCCAAATTCAAGCATACACACCTGATCTTACCCATGCCTCCCTGCCATCTCTTCCTCTGTAAATGGTGTTAACCTTTTCATTTAACAGTGACTATCCTTAAAACTTGCCCCACAAATCAAGCATCCCAATAGCCTGCACTCATGGCTACTGTCCCACAGTCACTTATACCACCCATTGTGGCCAAGCACACCCATCTACAGCACTTATTCCCTCACCTGCTGTCTCTGTAAGTTTCCCCTCAAACCACTTAGATTGTAAGCTCTTCGGGGCAGGGATTTCCTTTCCCATTCTCTGATTTTTGCTGCACTTATTGTGTTATTATAATTCTCTGTACTGTATTCTTTGTGAAGCGCTGAGTAAACTTTTGGCGCTATATAAATAAAGACATACAATACAATACAAGCTCTGACTCCGGCGCAAGCAATCCCCGTCCATATGGAGCAAACTCTCTCACCGACACCCAGCCAGGGCAAGCGGCGACACGGGACAGGTAAGTAGGTGGTCACCAGAGTAAGTGGGAAAAAAAATTATATCAAAAGTGGCGCTCAAAAATTATATCTATATATAAACAAGTGTATAAAAATAAGGTGATACTAATACAAACACATATGGATGCTGCTTAACCCAGTGGGGGTTCGTTCTCTCGATCCCGTGGACGTGGAAGGGGTGAAGATCATCGGGAAGCGCAAAACCATGTAAAACAGAAAAAATTCCTGATGGTGCAGTACTGTGATATAATTGTGAATAAATATTCAAGGTGCAGTGTGCTAGGTACTCACAAGTGTATGGTGAGTGATATTCCCATAAAGGTATCTTTGAGGGACAGCCCGTATTGACACTCCTGATGAAACCGCAATACGGAGAAATGCATAGAGTGATGCCGGTTTCCGGTTTGGGTGAGACGCACCAGTGACACGCACGCCGAGGCGGAGGGGGGACTGAGACAGCTTCATTGTACTGAGATCCGATCTGTGTGATCTAAACGCTCGTATTCTTTTAACACATTGTCCTCAGCACTTAACAATTCACTCAGACCCACCTGTGCTACGATCAGACGGGCTGTCCCTCAAAGATACCTTTATGGGAACACCACTCACCATACACTTGTGAGTACCTAGCACACTGCACCTTGAATATTTATTCACAATTATATCACAGTACTGCACCATCAGGAATTTTTTCTGTTTTACATGGTTTTGCGCTTCCCGATGATGGTCACCAGAGTAAGACAGATGAGCGAGCAGTCACCCAAGTGATATGAGCGCTATCTCTGGCACAAATGAGTGCCAGTCCAGGCTCAGAGAGCGCCTAACCACTCCCCCCTCCCCCGTCCGGTAAGTATCCCTACAACAAGGGGGTCCCCGGAGAAGAAAATAATGCATTTCAACTCCAGGAACCTCTTAATCCCATTAAAAAAGAGTATGGGGAAACTATTCACATGAAATCCTAATAATGCATTCTAAAATGGTAAAACTGCTGCCGCTATGAGGTCCTAGTCTTTTGGAAACACCATTCTCTTGCTGAAAATCTAACACAACCGAAGTGTAAATGCTTGTAGAAAACCACTGGGAATTAGCTGGCTAACACTGCTTAAACACAATACAAACCACATTAGTTGCAATTTACCTCTTTGCCGCAGTAAAAGGATTCATTGTTTTGCAGTGGAACGTTTGGCGTGTTTAGTGTCTTGCAGAGAGTGTGTGGGCTTTGGCAAATGACATTTAGCCATTCAAAACACAACAGGACACAATTGTGGGTGGAAATGTTATTCCTAAGCTGCACCAAACGTCTGCCAGATTTCCAGAGTGTTTATCTGATATTGGCTGTCCATCCAGACAGCAGACCCAACATTAAAAGTGTACTGTAGGTCTCTTTTGTAATAAGATTTCTTCACTGTGCAATAGAATGTCTGTATTCACCTATTTTTATCCTACTTACTGAATGAAAAGAAAATATATTACAAAGCCGAAGTTAACGTGGCTGACAAACCTTTCCCACTTTGGCGTCAGTGGACTTCAAAGAGCTTCATCGCAGGAGCTGAGGATGAGATGGTGAGCTGGCTAAGTCTCTGAAAGCAGATCTGGGCTTCCTAGCGGGTAGATGAAAGTGTGAATAGACAGCAGAAGTTGCCATGTGAACTGTAGCTTTTGGGTCTTTTTAAATAATACAAATATATATATATATATATTCATTCTTAATGTGCTTTAAAATGTATCCCAATTAGCTCATTTAGTCATTGTTTGGGGTAACTGCTCTTTTATTTACTGAGAGGCTCCTACCCACCAAAACCTTAGCAATAGCGCCCATCTCCGGCAGATCAATAAGTGGAAGTAGAGTTTTCCTCCAAACTGAAGTAAATATGCAGAATTAATATTCAGTCCATTCCATAGAAATATGCTGTTCTCAGAATGCAGTGAGAACTCATGAGAACATGGAGTCAGTTTGGAAATTAAAGGCCAGCGGCACACCAATTCCTGTGCTTAACATAGCAAGAAAAGCCTATATTGTATGTAAATATAACATCTAAATAGCCAAGGTAAATAAAACTAAGTAACAGACTTCCTGTTGCTCTCTGTGCTGCTTTAATTAAGCAGCCCCCCCCCCCCCCCGCTCCCATCTGTTTTTTTGGTATACCCCCTTTTTTTTTAAAGAGCGAAGTTGCTGGAGCTGAAATCTCATATGTTTTAGCTGCGGCGGCCCGCTGGTTTCCGAGATGCTTACAGCGTAGATCGCACGTTGTGGTGGCAGTTTCCATATCACACGGGCCAGTGGGATAGTGCTACAGGTAGGTAGGGAAGCAGAAGGTCAGCATTGCTGAAATAATCGCAGTGTCGCTCTGGTCAGAGAGGGGATCTCGCTGCTGTCCAACTGTCACGACCTGTGATGTCAGGGGAGAGCTGTGCTGAAAAAGCCCTGTAATGCGGCAGGCAGACGGTTAAAGACATCAATGTTACAATGAACATGAAGCAAAAGCTGACACCCTGTGCCCTCATTTGCATGTAACTACCCAGAATCCCTGGCTGCAGTGGAAGCTTTGTATGCTCAGAGATAATGGGGACAGACGGGGATCAGACCTGTCTGAGACATGTGAATGTACATGCAAGTTGTATTTTGTACTTGCCCTCTCTAGATACATTTATTACTGGGATATAGACAGTGAGATATTAGATTTTTCTTCTCTATATGTACCCCAGTTTACCGGTTATATAATTTAATTTAATACTGTTAATTAATGATCTATTACTGTTACAACTCTTATAATTACCACAGTCCACACCCACCACCACACTGGCTAATATCCCAGTGGTATAACTACAGTAATACTAACTGTACACCACTAGCAGGAGTATCATTTGTAACGATAAGAAATTGAACAAGTTGTGGTGTTAGTTACTACTGTACACCTGCTGCATTAGTTCATTGACAAGTTATGACTGAGCCACTAATTGAGCCAGCTATGCTGAAGTAGGAATATCCTGAAAACCTGGCCTGTTTGCGGCCCTCGAGGACTGGAGTTGTGCACGCCTGTTGTAGGGGATAATGGATCCAACTTGGTTGCAGCACTCAAACAATGCAACATAATGCAAATTCCTTGTTTTGCACATGTACTCAATTTAGCAGTCATTTGTTTCCTATGTGAGTGTAGGGATCTCCAGAGCAGTTTTTTAGTCTCCAGAAAAATATGTACTCACTTTAGCAGATCCTACACAGCCCATAATGCCATATAGGCTGCAGGAGCAAATAACCTGACACATCTCCAGTAACATAAGGAGGTGCCTACATGCTGGAATTCAGCATACAGTATATATCTATATCTATACTTGAGCATGTTAATGATGGTGTTCAATGAGTATGTAATGGTGCATGCCAGGCAGCTAGATGGGGCCTGTCTGCAGCCTAAATACAGTAGCAGCATCTGAAGAGAGAGAGAGCTATGTCGGCTACTGAGGCCCTTTGAGGAAGCCACTGCTCTTGTGTGCTGTGATGATGCTGGCATAAGATAGATCAGGGATTCGCAAACTGGGGCACAGCGGTTACATAGGCACTGTGCTCTTCCCCAAGGCATTTAAATTAAATACCGGCGGAGCGTGTGAGGCCTCTAAAACTCACTCGCCATGTCAATGTGGCGTCAAATGCCACTGCGGCGTTGTTTGATGCCGGCACACATATAAGGGGGGGAGGTGGGGAGCACTGGGAGAGGGCAGGCAGGGGGGGGGGGGGCTCAGCACCATAAGTCTGCACACCCCTGAGCTAGATCATCTGTCAGATTTTCCTCCTTGAAAAAACATTAAATGATATGCAGGAATAAAAGGTTGGACTTCTTTTTAGAAAGGAAAGGGATGCACGGATATTCCAAATAAGTAAACATGGGGAGGATGTTGATCCAGGGAGAAATCGGATTGCCAATATTTGGAATCAGGAAGGAATTTATTTTTCCCTATATGAGATATCATTGGATGATGTATCACTGTTTTTTTTGTTTGTTTGCCTGGCGGGCAGCAAAAGAGGACGTGCTGCCCGCCAGCCTGGCCTTAAATAGGCCTTCTGGGGACTCCTCCCCTGTGCTGGGGAGGGAGGTGTGGGGGCGGGCCAGCGAGGGGAAGGCTAGACCCCGCTGGTCATGAAGCCCCCCCGCCTATGGCTAGGGAGGCCGCTTTCTCATGAGAATGCAGGGAAAGTGTAATACAGCTCATAACATTAATAGTTTTCAAAGCATGGCTTATTTTTATAGCAAAGGATCCCTTCTCAATTCACGATATGTTTAATAACGAGTTCTAATGTAATCATTGGTATCACTAATGTTTTGCAGGTTAGAGGGTGGTATTTCTTTCCTTTTAGATCATAGTCACATATTAATAGAAATAGTTCTAATTTTTTAGTTTAATTTTGTAACAAAACACATTACCACATTAATCTACTGCATTAGAGCTTTGCCCCCAGGTATGAAATGGAAGTAGGACGCACGATAATTAAGTTATGTGCCATATATTAAGGCACAATGTATTTATCAAAACCATGTTTTGCATATTTTTGTGTGTAAACCTCAATTTAAAATACCATATGTCAATGCTGAATGCGAGATTACATGAATATGAATTTGTTTGTTTTGTACTTATTTATTAACAAATGTAACAAAAGTATGGGTTCTTACTGTTTCTGAAGGGTTAATTTTCCCTGTTGCCTCAATCATCCAGACATTAGAACCCAGAAGCAGAAAGTTGTTTTATTCATGTGTAGTTCCTGGGCATTTAGCTGTTACGAATGTTGAAGCTTCTTTTCTTCTTTCACGTTACACACAGCAACCCCATTTTAGAATTTTCTCAACTGAATTGGAACTGTTGGGTCCTGTGAGGTTGAACCCCACTTTGCCACACTTTGGGGACCCCAAGTTCCCAGTAACCTTCAGTTGAAAGCCAAATACTGTACACTGATAACATTGCAGCTTCCTATTGGCCTGTGGGAGTGAGGCTTGGATGGCGACCATATTGATTTCCCAAGAGGCACCAGAAACACCTGTAAGTAAAAAGGTAATCTCCAGGGCTAAACAATAGGGCTATTCAGCTCTGGGGAACCACCTGTATTCCAATTCTGTAAGTGATAATAAAAAAAGTAAAAAACAAAACAATATGTAAGTGGGGCGGGGAGCTGGTTTAGCCTATACTGCTTTTGGTGCCACTTTGCAGCAATGGGGTTTAGTTATCAATTTGGTCAAACCAGGTTCCTGCTTCTGGTTACTATAGCAACTAAATATGACCTAGACTTAATCTAATAAGCGTACCCACCCTGTGGTATTTAAGACCACAGGTATATTTTAAAACATCTAAATACATGTATACATATGTAAATAGAATTTCTATATGGGCTTTAAACAAGACTTTTGACAAAGGGTCAAAGCCTAAATGTTGAGTCTCTTCAGGCGAGTGTGTTAGATATGTAAGTTTGTTCTATATTTGTATTTTTTATTTTTATGTAATTATTTGTACTGTATGCATTAATACAATATGTATTTGTCAGAGACTGGTGTCCTTCCTATTTTTATTTTACCAAGATTGAGTACCGTTCCCCCATATTTCCCCTTTTCAGCTACATATGACCGGTCACGCTGAAAACACGGGGATTTTTAAATAATGTTTTATCCTATGGAAATCAGTCTATTCCCTAGTGCAGTTAATCTCATTCATTTTATAGCCATATTCATTTTTTTATACGTTTTAATATTTTTATTAATGTTGATTTAAAAAAGTAAATATTAAATTACAATGGTAGCTATTTTAAGAGGCTCTGCAATAAAATGTTTTTCTCTCAGTTTTTCTCCAAGTAGAAAGCTTGTGAGTGTTTAATAATGACATAGTGTACGTGAACAGAATAGAAAGAAGAAAGGAAAGGCAACGTGTATATATTTGTTTGTACTATTCAGGACACATGGGACGGTTACACTAGCTATGTGGAGCTGTCCCCTAAAAGGGCAAGATATGGAGAATAAGAATAATAACTTTATTTCATATAGTGCTTTTCTCCCAATGGGACTTTACGCGCCTCACGCTTACAGTATAGTGCGCGGTGCGCAGAACATAGGCATGTTACAGACAAACAATGCTGAACTATGACTTGAAAATATAGGGGTCAGGATATCACGGAGTCTTAATATCATACTTAGTGACTTCGATTGCGTTTCACTGATAAACAATAGGATTTTTCCATTAAAATGCATTTTATTTTTTGCAGAACCTACAAATCTCACTGATTATGGTGCTTTAGTAGGGTTGCCAGACATCGCGTTTATACGGAATTGTCCCCTATTTCATGGACTTGTCCTGTTGTCCCTGAAAGGTCTCTCGGGACGCGTAACTGTCCCATATTTTAGTGCCTTCATGTGAAATAGGTTAACACAGATTCCCAGCAAGCTCAAACTCCCACTCCCACCACAAAGTGAATATATATTTATGTCAACCAGAGAGCTACTGAGCGTGGCAATTGTATATAACAAGAGACAGGGGGTGCCCAATGCTGCATCCAATTGACAAAGCATATAAAGTAAAATACTTCAATAATAATAATTGGTTATTTAGTTAACCCTTTGGCCAAAGGCGTCATAAGCCTGCATACCAACGTCAAGGTATAACCAAAATAATGCAGGTCCTACACTACACTGTGAACCCTTCCTTTTACCTCTGTGAGAGGGGAAAAAACCATAATGGGTCTTGTTCCTGCAGCAAGTGAAATGACCTTCCAAGTTAAAAGGGTGAAGGAGGAGGAGTGAGCTCTGGGGGGAGGTGCCACAGCCTCCAAAGAGACATAGGTTAACACAGATTCCCAGCAAGCTCAAACTCCCACTCCCACCACAAAGTGAATATATATTTATGTCAACCAGAGAGCTACTGAGCGTGGCAATTGTATATAACAAGAGACAGGGGGTGCCCAATGCTGCATCCAATTGACAAAGCATATAAAGTAAAATACTTCAATAATAATAATTGGTTATTTAGTTAACCCTTTGGCCAAAGGCGTCATAAGCCTGCATACCAACGTCAAGGTATAACCAAAATAATGCAGGTCCTACACTACACTGTGAACCCTTCCTTTTACCTCTGTGAGAGGGGAAAAAACCATAATGGGTCTTGTTCCTGCAGCAAGTGAAATGACCTTCCAAGTTAAAAGGGTTCCTTGCTGCAGGAACAAGACCCATTATGGTTTTTTCCCCTCTCACAGAAGTAAAAGGAAGGGTTCACAGTGTAGTGTAGGACCTGCATTATTTTGGTTATACCTTGACGTTGGTATGCAGGCTTATGACGCCTTTGGCCAAAGGGTTAACTAAATAACCAATTATTATTATTGAAGTATTTTACTTTATATGCTTTGTCAATTGGATGCAGCATTGGGCACCCCCTGTCTCTTCATGTGAAATGCCTGAACTTAAAATGACTGTAATGAAAGCATAAAAACGTAATAGATTTCTACCTCATGCTCATTTGCATGTCATTACTCAAAACCCTTTGCTGCCGTGGACTCATGCTATACTCTGCTATTTATGAGGTAAGGAAGGTTTTTTAGCCTGTGTCAGACATGTGGACATGCTCATCCAAGTTCATTATCATTGTGAAAAAGAGAACAGTTTGAAGAGCAAAAACCATCTCAGCAAGTTCATCTCTCATTGGGTTCTTCTGGGTAACCGAATCGCACTGCAACTTTATAGTAAACTCAATCAGAAAATGTATTATGCTGCCAAGTAGCAACGTCAGGCATACTGGAGGCTGAATTGGTGCAAATGTCATATTTAGGACGGATGTTTGAAATAAATGTGATCATCCAACCTGGTGCTTCAAGCACAGCAATTGCCATACTTAAGCGAACAAGCATATTCATTTCTCCTCCACTAGAGGTTGGTAAGTAACACATCGTACAAGCTTTGCAGAGTACTACAGATGCTGATTTAAGTATATTTTCATTGTGATGGAATATATGCACTCAGTGATTAATCACTCAGAAAATTGGTCTGATAAGGCTTTTGCGTGCTTAAAATAATTGTAGAAATTCAGAATCCAGTATGTCTTGGCAAGTTCAAACTACATTTCAGATTACGATTCATTGTAGAGGATATTCTTTTTGTTTTTTCATCAAATGTTTTTGTTGGCTGTAATGTCTGAAACGGTAAATGACTTGCTGCTTTACAATTTACTCGTCTGCAAGTCTTATTTCCCAAGCCTTTCTTGTGGGGAAACAAGCTAAATAATGAAAACCTCTCTTATGAAAGAGTTAATAAAGTAAGTATACAGATTTGTGAATGTCGGATGAAGGGCGGGATTCACTAAACGCCGGTGTGAGGTATCGCACAATGTGTACTAAGGGGGACCTTCACATTCCAACTAACTGGAAAGTTAGGAAAGGTATAAAGGGATATACCGTAATGATTCCATCAAAAAGTTGCCAATGAATGATATGTTTGAAGGGATCACATTTTTTACAGTTCATCCCCCGGAATCAGACATTTGGGTGCTGCATCTCTTCACGACCAAGTCTCCACCGGAGTTTTGCCGCCGAGGGACCCACAGCGCCACAGAAACTGGTCCGCTGGCCATTTCGCCATAAGATTAGTTTTAAGGTTATTTAGCGGTTACGGTAGACAATTAGGGTAAATGGTTAAGGTTTTCAGGGTAGACAATTAGAGTAAGGGGTTAAGATTTTTAGGGTAGGGAATTAGGGTAAAGGGTTAAGGTTTTTAGGGTACGGGATTAGGGTAAAGGGTTAAGGTTTTTAGGGTAGGGGTATCGTTAGTATTAGGGATTAAAATTAAGGTTTTTAGGGTGAGGGGTAAGGTATGGGTCTTACATTGGCAGGGTTAGGGTTAGGGTTAGGGTAACCCTAACCCTTACATTGGCAGGAAACGGCCGGCGGTGAGATGTCTCTGCGGCGAGGTGAATGGCAGCTAAACAGCCGCGACCAAATGTCCTAGACCGTTCGTCCTAATACCCCTAGTTAGGATTGTTTAAAATAATTATTTTGTAATCATACTGTATGTAGTGCAGACACCGTACACAGCATTTTGTAGTCACAGAGTCACTGCTCAGAAGAGCTTACAATTTAATTTTAGTGCTTGCCAAAATAATTTAGCCAAAGTCACAAGTAGAGTGAACACCAGGATTGGATCCGGGGGTTACCCGCTCCCTAAGGTTGGGCACTTTCACATTTTTTTTTAATTGTTCATATTTTGGTTTTAGCTGTGTGTGTGTGTTTTGGTTTTGGCTAAGTGTGTGTTTTGGTTTTGGCTATGTGTGTGTTTTGGTTTTGGTTGTGTGTGTGTGTGTGTGTGTGTGTGTGTGTGTGTGTGTGTGTGTGTGTGTGTGTGTGTGTTTTGGTGTTGGCTGTGTGTGTTTTGGTTCTAAAAATATTTTGTTTGGATCTTTACCAAATTATGTGAAAAATACCTCAAAATACGCAACAAAATGATTAAATAGCATAAGGAGGTGTAACAATAATTATACAGTCATAAAAATAATTAGAAAACATAAATGATGTAACTGAAAACCATAAAATAGTTAAAGATATGTCGAGAAACATCCTGGCACTTGGGCTGGTGTTCTGGTTTTGGTTCTAAATAATTTTGGGGGTTTTTTTTTGTTTGGGTTCTAAAAATCTTAGGGGTTTTGTAATGTATGGTTCTGGTAGGTTCTGAGTTCACACGCCTGGTTTCATCCCATTTGCATTTCACCCGTTTACAGTACAATTCTCTCGTAGCTACATAACAACGAATCATGCATTAAACAATTGTATGATTTGCATAAGATATTTGACTATGAATACAAGAAAGAAAAAATATTATATTTAGATTTTGGATTGTAGGCTAAACACATTTAGTCAAGAAATCATGCTCTCTGACTGGGTATAATTCCGGGCATTAATCGCAGAGGAATGCCCGAAACTGGGACCAGAGAGCAGGATTTCATTACTCACTTTTGTTTGCTTTGCCTCGGGATGAGATTGGGAGGTTGAGCCGCTTCCCCATCGACCTGAGAGACCAGCGTGTGTCGGTGGGAGGCCGGGAGGATCTCAGGGCTGTTCGGTTCACCTGCTTCTCTTTGTCCACTTAAGCGCCTCCCCCGTACCGGCCAGGATCGTCTATGCCATGCTCAGCTGCACAGTCTAAGTTGCCAAAGCAGTTCTCGCACACGTGCCTTACACTCCTCCTCCACACCATTCTGTTCTGCGGACAGCTTCCCGCTTTCTCACTGCTTCATCCTCATGTAACCCTCCAGATCCACCCATGAGAGGAAGACCACTGCAGGGGAGCAGAAGTGCAACTCTCTGAGCTTGGCTACCTGCCCCCGGTAGATCACCAAGGCTCAGTTTCCCCTGAGCGTTCAGCCGCACCAGACCCTTTTTGACAGGACATAGGCCCCCCAACTTCTCCTGTGTCCTCGATAAGGCAATGTGGTTCTGCGGCAAATACCTCATTTGCATCTTACCGCAAAACCTCAATTGCTGCGACTTGAGGCTAATCGGCTCTGCAGCTTCGTTTCGAGCACTGCCGTCCTTTCTCCCCCACCACGGACCGTAGACGCTCTGCAGATCCTAGGCATCGAACAGGGACTATCAGAAAGCAAGCAGAGCATTGCCTATAACAATAATCCCCTTAGGACATCGCCTGTCCGTTAATGCCCCAAGTGGGTTACCGAGCATTAATGGCCAGGTAATGTCCTGCCCTGAGTGGATTATTACTAAAACTGTATGCCATATAAATGTTTGCCTTTCTTTTTTAGTCTTGAGAACTGGAGGTTGGTTCTTGATTAAAATAAATATTCAAGCTGTCTCCTGCTTTACAGATGCATACATAAACTATAATTCATCTTAGATCACTGTGCAAAACAGTCTGTTTTCAATTTTGCATAGACGCATGAAACATTAAGACACCTGTAATCCAAAATAACATTCAGCAAGCCAATGTTTCATTTTTCTATGCATTCCATTCCAATCACTATATTTATTTCTCCCATACACACATTGCTAAATAGCTTGTAGGACTGTAATTTTTTCAAGGAAGCTGTGAAAAGAAGCTAACCATTACCCACTCTGTGAAGCAACCGGTGAAAAATCAAAAAGTCAATAAATAACAAATGCAGGATTTTAATGATTTCACGATTCTCTCAGTAAAGTTATATTTTCAAGACTCAATTTCCATAAAATTTGTGACCTGTGGGAAAATATTAGAAGTGTGTTATGGAACGCCCCCGGGCTTATTTACTCCCTGTGTAACATGCTGCAGTTACTTCAAGCAGAGAAGTTGAAAATAGTAGTTTATTTGCTCTACAAAGCATTGTATCCACAAGTAACAGATGGGGCAGGAAATGCATTGTAATCTGAACACGATGTTTAATATTAGTGTGCATTTTTTAGCATCCCTCTCCAGAGCAATACTTTCACAGCTAAGCATTTCTTAGATCCGTGCCCCAAAAATATCAACTTTGATAAAGTATTCTAGTATTCTAGAAGCTCCTTAAAGTGCACGTTAGCAGCATTTTGGTAAACTTTGCTATTCTGTTAGCCGTTATCTGTCCAAATTGCTTTTTTAGATGCATTGTCACTCTTGCTCTGCCAATTCGATCGAAAAAAGGATGAAACTCGTATTTTTTTTACCAACAACTGCTATTCTCATAGCTTTGTAACACAAATCGCTCCTAACCCTAACCCTAACCCCAACCCTAACCCTAACCCCAACCCTAACCCTAACCCCAAACCTAACCCTAACCCCAACCCTAACCCCAAACCTAACCCTAACCCTAACCCTAACCATAACCCCAACCCTAACCCTAACCCTAACCCCAACCCTAACCCTAACCCTAAATCTAACCCTAACCCTAACCCCAACCCTAACCCCAACCCTAACCCTAACCCCAACCCTAACCCTAACCCCAACCCTAACCCCAACCCAAACCCTAACCCTAACCCCAACCCTAACCCTAACCCTAACCCCAACCCTAACCCTAACCCCAACCATAACCCTAACCCTAACCCTAACCCTAACCCTCTACAGCCTGAAACCTGGGCGGCAGAGAGTAAAACCCAGACTGGGGAGGGAGTTAGCTCAGGTCATTCTGCTTCTAAAGGGCGTACACTCCGGGCGTTCTGCTTCTAAAGGGCGTACACTCCGGGCGTTCTGCTTCTAAAGGGCGTACACTCCGGGCGTTCTGCTTCTAAAGGGCGTACACTCCGGGCGTTCTGCTTCTAAAGGGCGTACACTCCGGGCGTTCTGCTTCTAAAGGGCGTACACTCCGGGCGTTCTGCTTCTAAAGGGCGTACACTCCGGGCGTTCTACTTCTAAAGGGCGTACACTCCGGGCGTTCTGCTTCTAAAGGGCGTACACTCCGGGCGTTCTGCTTCTAAAGGGCGTACACTCCGGGCGTTCTGCTTCTAAAGGGCGTACACTCCGGGCGTTCTGCTTCTAAAGGGCGTACACTCCGGGCGTTCTGGCGCTGACACCCTCCGAGCTCCGAGAAGAGGGCCCGTAATGTTTTCTAGCAGCTTGTAATGTTTGCTGGTAACCCAGAGAGCATTTATCATGAAGGCACATGTGTCAGGTACCTGTTTCTTACACACAGCATTTTTTCAGATACAGCAGCAGTTGTTGAGAATAGAGGCCTGGAAATAAAGAGCTTGCTCTTAGCTCTTTAGTAGATGTGGTATGTATGTATGTATGTATAAGCTCTCTAGTATAGGCTGTATGTATGTATGTATGCATGTATAAGCTCTCTAGTAAAGGCGGTATGTATGTATGTATGCATGTATAAGCTCTCTAGTAAAGGCGGTATGTATGTATGTATGCATGTATAAGCTCTCTAGTAAAGGCGGTATGTATGTATGTATGCATGTATAAGCTCTCTAGTAAAGGCGGTATGTATGTATGTATGCATGTATAAGCTCTCTATTAAATGCGGTATGTATGTATGTATGTATGTATGTATGCATGTATAAGCTCTCTATTAAAGGCGGTATGTATGTATGTATGCATGTATAAGCTCTCTATTAAATGCGGTATGTATGTATGTATGTATGTATGCATGTATAAGCTCTCTATTAAAGGCGGTATGTATGTATGTATGTATGCATGTATAAGCTCTCTAGTAAAGGCGGTATGTATGTATGCATGTATAAGCTCTCTAGTATAGGCGGTATGTATGTATGTATGCATGTATAAGCTCTCTATTAAATGCGGTATGTATGTATGTATGTATGTATGTATGTATGCATGTATGTATGCATGTATAAGCTCTCTATTAAAGGCGGTATGTATGTATGTATGCATGTATAAGCTCTCTATTAAATGCGGTATGTATGTATGTATGTATGTATGCATGTATAAGCTCTCTATTAAAGGCGGTATGTATGTATGTATGTATGCATGTATAAGCTCTCTAGTAAAGGTGGTATGTATGTATGTATGTATGTATGTATGCATGTATAAGCTCTCTATTAAATGCGGTATGTATGTATGTATGTATGTATGTATGCATGTATAAGCTCTCTATTAAAGGCGGTATGTATGTATGTATGTATGTATGCGTGTATAAGCTCTCTAGTATAGGCGGTATGTATGTATGTATGTATAAGCTCTCTATTAAAGGCGGTATGTATGTATGTATGTATGTATGCATGTATAAGCTCTCTAGTATAGGCGGTATGTATGTATGTATGTATGCATGTATAAGCTCTCTAGTAAAGGCGGTATGTATGTATGTATGCATGTATAAGCTCTCTAGTAAAGGCGGTATGTATGTATGTATGTATGCATGTATAAGCTCTCTAGTAAAGGCGGTATGTATGTATGTATGCATGTATAAGCTCTCTAGTAAAGGCGGTATGTATGTATGCATGTATAAGCTCTCTAGTAAAGGCGGTATGTATGTATGTATGCATGTATAAGCTCTCTAGTAAAGGCGGTATGTATGTATGTATGTATGCATGTATAAGCTCTCTAGTAAAGGCGGTATGTATGTATGTATGCATGTATAAGCTCTCTAGTAAAGGCGGTATGTATGAATGTATGTATGCATGTATAAGCTCTCTAGTAAAGGCGGTATGTATGTATGTATGCATGTATTAGCTCTCTAGTAAAGGCGGTATGTATGTATGTATGTATGTATGTATATATGTATAAGCTCTCTAGTAAAGGCGGTATGTATGTATGTATGCATGTATAAGCTCTCTAGTAAAGGCGGTATGTATGTATGTATGTATGTATGCATGTATGTATGCATGTATAAGCTCTCTAGTAAAGGCGGTATGTATGTATGTATGCATGTATTAGCTCTCTAGTAAAGGCGGTATGTATGTATGTATGCATGTATGTATGTATGTATGTATAAGCTCTCTAGTAAAGGCGGTATGTATGTATGTATGTATGCATGTATAAGCTCTCTAGTAAAGGCGGTATGTATGCATGCATATATAAGCTCTCTAGTAAAGGTGGTATGTATGTATGCATGTATTAGCTCTCTAGTAAAGGCGGTATGTATGTATGTATGCATGTATTAGCTCTCTAGTAAAGGCGGTATGTATGCATGCATGTTTAAGCTCTCTAGTAAAGGCGGTATGTATGTATGTATGTATGCATGTATTAGCTCTCTAGTAAAGGCGGTATGTATGCATGCATGTATGTATGCATGTATTAGCTCTTTAGTAAATGCGGTATGTATGTATGTATGCATGTATGTATGCATGTATAAGCTCTCTAGTAAAGGCGGTATGTATGCATGCATGTATAAGCTCTCTAGTAAAGGCGGTATGTATGTATGCATATATTAGCTCTCTAGTAAAAGCGGTATGTATGTATGTATGCATGTATTAGCTCTCTAGTAAAGGCGGTATGTATGCATGCATGTATGTATGCATGTATTAGCTCTTTAGTAAATGCGGTATGTATGTATGCATGTATGTATGTATGTATGTATGTATTAGCTCTCTAGTAAATGCGGTATGTATGTATGTATGCATGTATAAGCGCTCTAGTAAAGGCGGTATGTATGCATGCATGTATAAGCTCTCTAGTAAAGGCGGTATGTATGTATGTATGCATGTATTAGCTCTCTAGTAAATGCGGTATGTATGTATGCATGTATGTATGTATGTATTAGCTCTCTAGTAAATGCGGTATGTATGTATGTATGCATGTATAAGCTCTCTAGTAAAGGCGGTATATATGCATGCATGTATGTATGTATGTATGTATGTATGTATAAGCTCTCTAGTAAAGGCGGTATGTATGTATGTATGTATGTATGTATGCATGTATAAGCTCTCTAGTAAAGGTGGTTTGTATGTATGTATGCATGTATAAGCTCTCTAGTAAAGGCGGTATGTATGTATGTATGCATGTATTAGCTCTCTAGTAAATGCGGTATGTATGTATGCATGCATGTATGTATGTATGTATGCATGTATAAGCTCTCTAGTAAAGGCGGTATGTATGTATGTATGTATTCATGTATAAGCTCTCTAGTAAAGGCGGTATGTATGTATGTATGCATGTATAAGCTCTCTAGTAAAGGCGGTATGTATGTATGCATGTATAAGCTCTCTAGTAAAGGCGGTATGTATGTATGTATGTATGCATGTATAAGCTCTCTAGTAAAGGCGGTATGTATGTATGTATGCATGTTTAAGCTCTCTAGTAAAGGCGGTATGTATGAATGTATGTATGCATGTATAAGCTCTCTAGTAAAGGCGGTATGTATGTATGTATGTATGCATGTATAAGCTCTCTAGTAAAGGCGGTATGTATGCATGCATATATAAGCTCTCTAGTAAAGGCGGTATGTATGTATGCATGTATAAGCTCTCTAGTAAAGGCGGTATGTATGTATGTATTCATGTATAAGCTCTCTAGTAAAGGCGGTATGTATGTATGTATGCATGTATAAGCTCTCTAGTAAAGGCGGTATGTATGCATGCATATATAAGCTCTCTAGTAAAGGCGGTATGTATGTATGCATGTATAAGCTCTCTAGTAAAGGCGGTATGTATGTATGTATTCATGTATAAGCTCTCTAGTAAAGGCGGTATGTATGTATGTATGCATGTATAAGCTCTCTAGTAAAGGCGGTATGTATGTATGTATGTATGCATGTATAAGCTCTCTAGTAAAGGCGGTATGTATGTATGTATGCATGTATAAGCTCTCTAGTAAAGGCGGTATGTATGTATGTATGTATGTATGCATGTATAAGCTCTCTAGTAAAGGCGGTATGTATGTATGTATGCATGTATAAGCTCTCTAGTAAAGGCGGTATGTATGTATGCATGTATAAGCTCTCTAGTAAAGGCGGTATGTATGTATGTATGCATGTATAAGCTCTCTAGTAAAGGCGGTATGTATGTATGTATGTATGCATGTATAAGCTCTCTAGTAAAGGCGGTATGTATGTATGTATGCATGTATAAGCTCTCTAGTAAAGGCGGTATGTATGAATGTATGTATGCATGTATAAGCTCTCTAGTAAAGGCGGTATGTATGTATGTATGTATGCATGTATTAGCTCTCTAGTAAAGGCGGTATGTATGTATGTATGTATGTATGTATATATGTATAAGCTCTCTAGTAAAGGCGGTATGTATGTATGTATGCATGTATAAGCTCTCTAGTAAAGGCGGAATGTATGTATGTATGTATGTATGCATGTATGTATGCATGTATAAGCTCTCTAGTAAAGGCGGTATGTATGTATGTATGCATGTATTAGCTCTCTAGTAAAGGCGGTATGTATGTATGTATGCATGTATGTATGTATGTATGTATAAGCTCTCTAGTAAAGGCGGTATGTATGTATGTATGTATGCATGTATAAGCTCTCTAGTAAAGGCGGTATGTATGCATGCATATATAAGCTCTCTAGTAAAGGTGGTATGTATGTATGCATGTATTAGCTCTCTAGTAAAGGCGGTATGTATGTATGTATGCATGTATTAGCTCTCTAGTAAAGGCGGTATGTATGCATGCATGTTTAAGCT